>NC_135810.1:9949623-10049457 GCF_964213995.1 Mustelus asterias | reverse complement strand
ACATATATACAGACTCATAGTACTGGCCGGACCATGGCTCAGCACTACCTAGTGAGAACCAACAATGGTTCACCACAAGCCTCTATTGAGTTTCACAGCAGAAAAAAGTGGCCCTTTGGCCTGCCATATCTGTGCCAGCCATCAGGAACTTAGCTATTTGAATTCCATTTTGAGTACTCACCTAAATGCTTCTTGAATGTTGTGAGGGTTCCCACCTCTACTGCACTTTCAGCCAGTGGGTTCCAGATTCCCACCACCCTCTCGGGGAAAAAGTTTTTCCTCAAATCCCCTGCTCCTTCCCTTAAAACTATGCCCCTGTTTGGATGATCTCATAGAATCCCTATGGTGCAGTAAGAGGCCATTCGGCCCATCGAGCATGCACTGGCAACAATTACACCCAGGCCCCATCCCTGTAACCCCATGTATTTAACCTGCTAATCCCCCCTGACACTAAGGGGCAATTTAGCATGGCCAATCCACCTAACCTGCACATCTTTGGAGTGTGGGAGGAAACCAGAGCACCGGAGGAAACCAACACAGAGACAGTCAACCAAGCCCCCCCACCCTCCACCCCCCCCACCACCCCCCACCCCCCGCATTTATGGAGGATGGAACATTGGGAGTTCGCCAGGATTGCTTTGGAATAGTCAAGTCGAGAGGTAACAATGTGATGGCTTTAGCAGCAGATGAGCTAAAAGCAGAAACGGAAAGGGTGATGTGCAAATGGAAATGGATGGTCTCAGTGATGGTGTGGAAATGTGACACCGAGATTGCGAGCAGTCTTGCTTCAGCATTAAGCAGCTGCTGGAGGTGGAGTCGGTGTCTAAGGAATGGAGTATGAAGCAGAGACCAAAATTAATGGCTTCAGTCTTCCCAATATTTAGACAGAGGAAAATTCTTTGCTCATCTTCTATTGGACTGGAAATTTGTCAATTCAGAAACGGGAAGGGGTCAAGAGGCACAACAAGGAACAGGGTTAAATTCTTCATACATTTGCCCAAATTGTTACATTATCATTTCCAGCCACATAATGTATGGTGCAAGATATGAAATTGATATTACTTATTCCCATAATCTTTATTACCATGCTGTGGGACATCATTTCAGAAATCAATTAATATCATTTCTCGCTTCACTAAAAACACTTTTACTCTGGCCATTATTTAACCTTCAAAAAACATCCCCTAAAGAACTAATACCAGTCATAGTACTCTCATTTCTCTGAGATGACACACTGCTGCAGTACTGAGGTAAGGGGTCGGTTTAGCTCAGTTGGCTGGAGACCTGGTTAGTGATGCAGAACGACACCAACAGCATGAGTTCAATTCCTGCACCCACTGAGGTTATTCGTAAAGGCTGCGCCTTGCCCCTTGCCTGAGATGTGGTGACCCTCAGGTTAAATAAACACCAGTCAGCTCTCCCCCTCAAAGGCAAAAACAGCCTATGGTCATCGGGGACTATGGCAACTTTACCTTTAGTGCTGAGGTACCACCTTTGTGTGGTGTGTTAAACCAAGGCACTATCTGCCCCCTTCCCCCTTTCTCAAGCAGGTGAAAGAGGTCCCACGGCATCATCCAGAGGATGAGCAGAAGAGTTCTCCTGGTGGCCTTGGTGATATTAATCATAGAATCATAGAATCCCTACAATGCAGTGGGAGGCCACTTGATCCATTGAGTCTGCACTGACTCTCCGAGAGCATTTCACCCTATCCCCATAACCCCATGTGTTTACCCTATTAATCAACATGTTCTGGGACACTAAGGGGCAATTCAGCATGGACAATTCACCCAACCTGCACATGTTTGGACTGTGGGGGCAAACTGAAGCACCCAGAGGAAATGCACGAAGACACGGGGAGAACATGCAAACAGTCACCCAAAGCTGGAATTGAACCAGGATGCCTCGTGCTGTGAGGCAGCAGTGCGAGCCACTGTGCCACCGTGCCACCTTCAGTCAACATCAACAAAATTAGATTATCTCGTCACTATTCCATTTCGACTTCTGGGAGCTTGCTGGATGCAATTTGGATTTTGTGTTTCTTACCACACAACAGTGACAACACTTCAAAAAGAACATTATTGGCTGTGAAACACTGGGGGTTTTGCTGATTAATATCCTGTAATTATTTCTTCCTTTCTTTCCTGTACTATATTTGGAAAAGAAAATCGTTTCCTGCCTTAAATTTTATTTGACTTCAAAAGTATTTGAATATGTAAAAGGAAACTCATAATTAGCTCTTTCAGCCAATTAGGACCCACTCAAAAATCAGAATAGAAAATTCAGCATTGAAAATATGGAATAGCAATGCTGTGCAATAGATCTTATTTCTCTATTGCATCAATGTTATCTGTTATTCCCCCTGCTTCGTGTTTTCTTGTTTCTAGAACATGAAAAATCCACTTCCTCCCCCTCCGCTGAAGTCACTTTGAATTAACCACAGCCCTCCCATTCTAAGGACAGTATGCGTGACCTCTAACTCACTTATCTGCTTCTGGTGAGTCTCTGGAGATTCCACTGGAGTCCAAGATGCAAAAGTCTGAGATTACGTACCAACCGACTCAAGAACAGCCCCTTCCTTGCTGCCATCAGACTTTTGAATGGACCTACCTCGCTTTAAGTTGATCTTTCTCTACACCCTAGCTGTGACTGTAACACTACATTCTGCACTCTCTCCTTTTAGGGCGGCACAGTGACAAAGTGGTTAGCACAGCGCCGGGGGACCAGGTTCGGTTCCCGGCTTGGGTCACTGTCAGTGCGGAGTCTGCACATTCTCCCTGTGTCTGCGTGGGTTTCTTCCGGGTGCTCCAGTTTCCTCCCACAGTCTGAAAGACGTGCTGGTTAGGTGCATTGGCTATGCTAAATTCTCCTTCAGTGTACCCGAACAGGCACCAGAGTGTGGCGACTAGGGGATTTTCACAGTAACTTCATTGCAGTGTTAATGTAAGCCTACTTGTGACAATAATAAATACAGTTTAAAAACTTTTTGTTCCCTATGAACGGTAGGCTTTGTCGCGTGAGAAACAATACTTTTCACTGTATACAAATACATGTGACAATAATAAATCAAATCAAGTCAAAGATGCTTCTGTAACTCTTTTGGATGTGTAATATCGCACTTTGTAGCAAAGGGATACAATTTTTAATGAAATTGTAATCAAAACAAATAATAAAACTTTTAACTGACAATGTGGAAAGATTTCCACTGCTGAAAATGTGTAATAAAGTCATAAACCAATTGCAGAAGAATATGTTTATTTAGCCATACCAAATGCATGGAGGATACAATGTCAACTCTTTCTCGAAAAGTCCAATCCAATTCTCTGCCCACACTTTATGGTGCACTAAGACAGACTTTCATCTTTTCCATAGCTAGTAATTCCTGGTTGTTAGTCTGTTCACAGTAAGAAGTTTAACAACACCAGGTTAAAGTCCAACAGGTTTATTTGGTAGCAAAAGCCACACAAGCTTTCGGAGCTCCAAGCCCCTTATTGTTAGTCTGTTGCCAGAGGCTCACAGCTTAAGGACTCCGCATCAAGCGTGGCTGACCAGGAGTCTCTTTCACTCTTACCGCTAGCCATTAGCTTGTTTGGAAGGACTTTTAGGTTGACACTCAACCTGTTTGACCATGTTATGAATGCACCTTCCTTGGCCCTCAAGTCCTGGAGCAGGATCTTCCAGCTGCACTCGCCCCAAGATCGGAAAATCCCGCCTGTGGTCAACGGATCTTTGCATGGTCCGCTCCTCCTCCCCCTTCACTACGATTCCTGTGGCAGGCAAGACGGTAAAATTCCCCCCATTGAGTGGGACTTGAACCCATAGCTTCTGGCTCAGAGGTGGGGACTCTATGCATTGCGCCATAAGACCTCCTATCTGTAATAGTTCCTGTGGTTAAATATGTTAGAGCATGTTCAAGTAGATTTATACAACCAAATGTTAATATATCACCTGCAATTTAATTCAATAATAACAGTGAAAAGTATGGCTTCATCTTGTAACTGCCTCCCGATTGACCTTAACATTAGCTTCACGAAGAAATACATTGCACCCATTGAGCAGACAATGACAGTGTTCGTGAATCAGATTGAAATGTTGATGGTGGGTAGAGAAATGAGCTTGGGACAGTTGAAATCCAATTCTGATCTGCCTTGTATTACGAGCAGGAAGACCCTTCCATTGTAATTCGAAGATTCCTATCATTCAAGTGCGGCAGAATAATCCATGTGCCTCAGAGTAAGCCAAGTAAAAGGAACATCAGTATTCCTCTAATCCTTCTCTATCTCACAGTGCTAATCTACATAATACTATCTTTCCTCGCAGCCTGCATGAAATTATTCTCTCCATTATACGAAATACCTCTGGCGAGAGTGAAATGATGATTGGGTCTCTTTGCAATGCTTGTACCTAACCACTAACCTTTTACCCTCAGCTTCTATACTCATCAGTTGATGCTTCATTCAATTTAAGTTCAAAGGGAGTATTGTCGGCTCCATATAGGGTTAACACTGTATTAGTGGTACTCATACGTCTAAGCACCCTGCATGGTTCTTAATCCAGGGATGTTTCCATGGAATCTTATTAATGTCAACATCTAAATCTTTCACCAAGTGTTCTTATTATTGGTTTTTGCATTTCTGTCCTTGGGGAGCAATATGACATTGACTCTTAATATTATTTTATCCACCCTTAGAGCCTGCTATCCAGCGCAATAGTTGGTGCTGGAACTAATTCTGTGCCTGAAGGCATTCTCAGCATACATTAGAAATTGAAGCTTTAACAACTGCAAATCATCGGATGTGACCAGTGTATTATCCATGAATGACTGTGCTACAATGTCCAAAGCATTGAGTTTTTGCAAATATAAATTTCTATAATCTTGCACGCACACACACAGACACACCCACACGCACACATGCACACACACACACATGCACACACACGTACAACACATACATGCACACCCACACATGCACACAAACTCAAGCACACACGCGCATGCATGCACACACGCATACACACACAAATACACACACACATGCACACGCATGCACATACACATACACATGCACACGCATGCAGATACACATACACATGTGCACACACACGCACATTCCATCCACTTCATATTGTTAAATGTAAATAATTGCATTTGGCACTTTAATATTTTTTGCTCACTCAAATCGAGAACAGCTAATAGTAATTTTTGTGTATACCATATCACAAATCCAATTCTGAAAAATTATAATTTTCATCTTTAATAAAGGAGTGACACAGTGGTATTGTCGCTGAACTTAGTAATCCAGAGACCCAGCGTAATGCTCTGCGGACTCGAGTTCGAATCCCATCACGGCAGATGGAGAAATTTGAATTCAAGAAAAATCTGGAATTAAAAGTCTAATGATGACCATGGAACCATTGTTGACTGTCATGAAAACCCATCTGGTTCACTAAGTCCTATAAGGAATAAACCTGCCGCCGTTACCTGGTCTGGCCTACATGTGACTCCAGATCCACAGCAATGTGGGTGACTGTGAAATGCCCTCAGGGATGGACCATAAATGCCCGCCCAGCCAGCGACACCCACATCCCATGAACAAATGAAAATAAACTTGAATGAATGTGTTTTGCACGCGATTGGCATTGAAATTCTACATGGATGTCCCAATATAGCACAGCTCTGCGAAGTCTCTGGAATTCTTTTCCAACACCATTTTGGTTTACTATCTTTTTCTGTATTTGCAAATGTCTTTTGACAACGATACAACCCAAAAGAAAAAAAACATTTATTTCATGTTTAGTACCCTGTGCCATTAAAAATGTACATCAGCACAAGGAAGACTACAAAAATGTGCGGGTTAGGTTGATTGGCCATGCTAAATTGACCCGAGTGTCAGGGTGATTGGCAAAGTAAATGTATGGGGTTACGGGATTAGGGCCTGGGTGGGATTGTAGTTGGTATAGACTCGATGGGCTGAATGGTCTCCTTCTGTACAGTAGGGATTCTATGATTCTATGACTTCTTCTTGAGTTCTCTGCCGAAATGCAGGTCCGATCCACAACACCACAACCCCACCACATGTAGAGTAAGGTGCAAGTCCCAAATCCAGGGTGGCACGGTGGCACAGTGGTTAGTACTGCTGCCTCATAGCACCAGGGATCTGGATTCGAATCCTGGCTTGGGTCATTCTCTGTACGGAGTCTGTACGTTCTCCCCGAGTCTGCGTGGGTTTTCTCCCAGTGCTCTAGTTTCCTCCCACAGTCTGAAAGACGTGCTGGTTAGAGTGCATTGGCCATGCTAAATTCTGCCTCAGTGTACCTGAACAGGTACCGGAGTGTGGCGACTAGGGGATTTTCACAGTAAGTTCACTGCAGTGTTAATGTAAGCCGACTTGTGACACTAATAAATAATTTTTTAAAATATCCAATCCAGACAGAAGCAGGGATCAAAGCACATGGTGGAGGCACCAACCTGACCTGTGAGGCCCACAAGGAGTCAAGTTGCTGTGGCAACATACACTTTTACATGCATGCTGTAATCTGGAGATGTGAATAGTGATGGTAGAGTTTCCAATTCCTTTCTTTCATTTGGCTAACCTGTAACCTCTCCCATTTACCATGGACATATATTTGAAAGTTATATAAGTTGATACGCAACCTGTTTGCCTGTCTTATGAACACACCTGCCGTGGCCATCAAGTCCTTGAGTAGGACTTGAACCCAAAGCTTCTAACTGAGAGGCACAGACACAACCACCATGCCACAAGACTCCCTACGGAATGCTCTTATGGAATGGATGGGATTCTCTGTCCTCCCAGCTGCGTGTTTCTCGGTGACAGGAAGCGGCACGCCGCTCACTGGCTGTGGGATCTTCCAGTTTCACTGCTGGCAATGGGATTTTCCATCAATTCCACCCCACACTGACCGAAAACCTGTGGCGGAGGTCAGCGGGACCAGAAGATCCCACCGGCGTGAAAGGCCGGAGAATTCCGGCCAATGTCTATTATTATTGGATTAAGATTTGAAAGAGCTAACTAATTAAATTCACTTCCCTGTACTCTCCCAATCTCCCAGCAACCTTCTCCCCTTCAAGTGCTTCCCCAATTCCCTTTTGAAAGAAGCTATTTTGAAAGCTGATTTCTTTTTTTTTCTCTGATCAATTAACGCAACCAGGAACGGTCTGTTGAGCATATGGGAAAAAAGGCAAATATGTAGCTCAAAGCTTAAGCCCAACTGTTCAATTAAATGATTATCGCATGCAACCCAGAGCTACATGTGCTGTTGTGCAACTGTACACCTCATCAGTGAATCCACTTGTACCACTTAAAGCCAGCCTGTACCTTGTAATGGGAAGGCACTTTCTGATGGACATCAATGGCTGATGTTAAATTGCAAAGAGGATGGAAATGGAGAGTAAGCCTTCTCGATGTTTCTCGGGACCTTGGTACAGGAGGGGGAGGAGAAGTTCTCCATTCATAGCAGACCAGGAGACACTCCAGGCAAATATTTTCAAGGCAGTGGGAGCAGATAATGTCAGGGTTGATGTGTAATCTCAAATTCCTGGGCAAAGTTCTGCAAGAAGTTCAATGACCTCATACAGTTAGTAAGTTTCCATCAAATGTGACTCATACCTAACACTTATATCTTCACCTCACCCTCACACACCTCGCACTGCTGCAAGACTCATACCCACATCCTGCAGCTTGCACGCACTCATAGAATCCCTACAGTGCAGAAGGAGGCCATTCAGCCCATCAAGCCTGCACCCACAACAATGCCATCCAGGCCCTATCCCCATAATCCCACATATGGTCCTGCTAATCCCTCAGGGGATTACTAAGGGGCAATTTAGCATGACCAATCAACCTAACCCGCACATCTTCAGAGCTATTTTTGGAGCTGGCACTGCCAACTATTCAACCATAACAGCTGCATCAGACATTACATCACCTTCATTGACATACTTTCCTCTCTCTTGCAGGACAAGGTGCAGCATGACTTGAGGCAGCAGGAGCTAACTGGTGGGGGACATGCACAGCGACAAATCCACACCCCAATGAAGGAGAACTCATGATGGAGGCTGTGACCTGCAGCGAGTCTGAAACCATTGAAGATGATGGTAACCTTCTTCCCGAATCCCACTGCCTCCCTCAATCCAGAATATCTTTTGATTCACAAGCTGTGGGTGGTGTTAGCGAGGACCTCATACTTCCAACCCCTCACTCTCATCACAGCCCTACTATTGCGTCTTCTTCTTTCAGATACCCAACAGGCCAGTGGCAACAATGGGTTAGCACTGCTGCCTCACAGCTCCAGGGACTCGGGTTCAATTCCGGCCTTTGGTGACTGTCTGTGTGGAGTTCTCCCCGCATGTGGTTTCCTCTGGGTGCTCCAGTTTCCTCCCACAGTCCGGGAGACGTGCGGGTTAGGTGGATTGGCCACGCTAAATTGCCCCTTAGAGTCCAAAGATGTGCATGTTAGGTGGATTGGTCACACTAAATTGCCCCTTAGTGTCCAAAGATGCACAGTTTAGGTAGATTGACCACGCTAAATTTCCCCTTTGTGTCCAAAGATGTGCAGGTTAGGTGGAATGTCCACGCTAAGTTGCCCCTTAGTGTCCCGAGATGTGCAAGTTAGGTGGATTGGCCATGGGAAATGTGTAGGGTTACGGGGATAGGGCTGAGGAGAGGGCCCAGGTAAGATACTCTGTCGGAGATTCAGTGCAGACTTGATGGGCCAAATGGCCTCTTCTGCACTACCAGGATTCTATGACTCTGTGAACTGCAATCTGGCGAGGAAAGAGCAAGAAGTAGGAGTGGAAGAGTAGGAAGGCAGTTGTGAAGCCCTCAGCACTGAAAAAGGATTGCCACATAACAGACATTTGCAGCCAATGATACTATGAGACTTTGCCATTTTAAGTGACACTCATGAAGTAACAAAACTTTATAATTGGAAACTAATATGCATATTATCCACCAATTTGAATACAGCAATTACTATTTCATCAACTTTTCACTTGCCTGATTCCTTAATGCATTTCAAGGTAATTAATGACTTGCTTACATTGTCAAGTGTTGTGATAAATATTTGACACTGAGATTTGCGCAAGTTTCTTTGCACATGATTGTCATAAGCTGACGGCTGTTTCTCTGTCCCCAAAATGTTCCTGATGTAGGCTGTGATTGTCTTAAGGATATCTGCAGAACTGTCCCGTTCAATAAATAATTGAATTCAGATATGACCTTCATTTTAATTGTATTTATACAGCTCTATAATAAGAGTTGGAGCAGATTCTGTCTCCCAAGATCCATCTTAATTTTACTTAGAATTGCCATGAAATTGAATCGAGGGCTGTTTTCAATATCTGCCAGTAATTTATGCCTCAGGATTTCAACCTAAATGAGTAATAGTGAAATAAGTTCAATGCATTGCACAGCGAGGGGAAACACCTTGGATTTGATCCAATTGATCCTCAGTTATGTTGGAATAATGGTGACAGTCTCATTGGTGCTGAAAGCAAATGGAACACATCAAAGTGAATTACTAGGAACTTTAAAAAAAATGTTGCCTCGCTTTAGGGCACTCACTTCCAGTCATAATGAATCATGGCTCTACTTACTTACAAAGTAATTATGAATATGAATGCGAAGTACTGAAAAGAAAACAAATTCTAATTCTGTATTCCGTCAGTCGTTTCTTCTGCTATTGCCGAGGGATTTGCTCTTCCAGCACTTCTGAATACGGAACATTTTTGAGCGCGTAAAAAGCAGAGAAAGAGGAGAGGTGATGGAGATTAGCACCGCTCTATCAGTAATATAAGTTAAATCTGGCACGCACAATTTGTTTTTAACTATTTTTCTAGAAAACAGAAATGGAGGGGAGGCGATGGCCTAGTGGTATTATCGCCAGACTATTAATCTAGTCTAAGTCTTAGGCATCTAGACTAGTCTAGCTTAGTCTACTCTAGTCTAGTCTTGGGCGGCACGGTAGCACAGTGGTTAGCACTGCTGCTTCACAGCTCCAGGGACCTGGGTTCGATTCCCGGCTTGGGTCACTGTCTGTGTGGAGTTTGCACATTCTCCCCGTGTCTGCGTGGGTTTCCTCCGGGTGCTCCAGTTTCCTCCCACAGTTCAAAGATGTGCGGGCTAGGTTGATTGGCCATTCTAAATTGCCCCTTAGTGTCCCGGGATGCATAGGTTAGAGGGATTAGTGGGTAAATATGTAGGTACATGGGCATAGGGTCTGGGTGGGATTGTGGTTGGTGCAGACTTGATGGGCCGAATGGCCTCTTTCTGCACTGTAGTACTCTGTGACTCTAATCCAGAAACTCAGGTAATGTTCTGGGGACCCGGGTTCGAATCCCGCCACAGCAGATGGTGGAATTTGAATTCAATAAAAAATAAATATCTGGAATTAAGAATCTACTGATGACCATGAAACCATTGTCAATTGTCGGAAAAACTCACCTGGTTCACTAATGTCCTTCAGGAAAGGAAATCTGCCATCCTTACCTGGTCTGGCCTACATGTGACTCCAGAGCCATAGCAATGTGGTTGACTCTCAACTGCCCTTGGGCAAATAGGGATGGGCAATAAATACTGGCCAGCCAGTGACGCCCATGCCCCACGAATGAATAAAGTTTACTGTTCGTCAAGATGAGGGATGTTAATGTGGAAGAATAGAAGACTTTCCACCTTTGGGTGGCCGTGGTATCATCACTGAACTAGTAATCCAGAGACCCAGGGTAATGGATTTGAATCCCATCATGGCAGATGTTGGAATTTAAATTCAATAAAAATCTGGAATTAAAAGTCTATTGATGATCTTGAAACCATTGTCAATTGTCATAAAAACCCATCTGGTTCCCTAATGTCCCTTAGGGATGGAAATCTGCCGGCCTGACTTGGTCTGGCCTACATGTGACTCCAGACCCACAGCAATGTGGTTGACCCTAAAATACCCTCAGGGATAAGCAATAAATGCTGACCCAGCCAGCGACATCCACATCCCTTGAACGAATGAAAAAAAAAGCTGCTTGATGTCCATTCTGAGGATTCCCTGAGTGGGAATAGTGTAGTCAGGTGTAGAGTATAACTCCCACTACCCTCCCTTAAAGTTGTATGCGAAACC
This sequence comes from Mustelus asterias, assembly GCF_964213995.1. Taxonomy (NCBI): domain Eukaryota; kingdom Metazoa; phylum Chordata; class Chondrichthyes; order Carcharhiniformes; family Triakidae; genus Mustelus; species Mustelus asterias. The sequence goes on along the minus strand of NC_135810.1, from coordinate 10,038,333 downwards.
TAGCAAGAGAAATTGGTTTGCAGAGAATCAGATGATTCACCACTGCATCGCTGTCAATGGAAAATAAATTTGGACACAGGGCAAAAAAAGGTGTTGATTTGCTGGGCCCGTTTTGTGTAATAGCTGGGAAACAATTTTACGCTTGTTAATCTCAGGTGGACGTTGCATCTGAGTGGTTATGAAAATCTTATTGTCGTAGTCTCTGGTGCAGCGGCAAGGGGCCACCTTCATGTCATAAACTCGAGCTCCTGATTACCAGACATTCCGGAAGCTCTTTACCAGAGCACACCAGTTAGGAGCCTTTCTGTTTCCCCTGACCAATTAGGGAGAGTGGGCCGGATGAAGTGGTCATCTGTCTGTGGAAGGATTTCTGTTCATGCGCCAGGGAATCTCGGCAGTGCATGAGTCTTTCAGCCTGTGAGCAGAGCTGGGAAAAGTGCTCCTCCAGATGTCTTGCTGATGGAAGTTGGGCGGGCAGGGGTAGGGGGGTGGGGGACTGTAGTGAAGGGTGTTCCCCGAAGCGTGGGAGGAACTGGGTGGACTCTCCAACCAAAGGTGGATGGATTGATGTGCCCAACGAAGTCAGCAGCAGGAGTATGGTCCCTCCAACCTGAAGACATTGAGTGAACACTCTTGCCTCTGCTTTCTGTCCTTGTGCGATACATGCGTACACATCTTGGTGAAGGATAAGAACACGGGAGAAGGGGAAAGGGGGTCGGCGTTTGGTCTCTGATGAATGTCAGCTTGTCAACCTTTGGCAAAGTGCTCCCACTTGCTCCAATGGGAAAGGGGTCTTGTTCCAGAAGGGCGCGGATGTCAGTAGTGAGCTGCTGAGAGAATCTGAACCTCCCGAGACGTTGGAGCTCAGACATATCAAGGGAGCTGATCCCTTACCTGCCAACTCTGTGTTCAGACTCTATACTCTTTCCAGCTGGATCTCAGTCAGCAAACCCCTCCCCTGTGGAGGGGCAACATTTAGCTTCGGAGAGCAATCACTAACAACAGCAGACAGTATTTTTTAAGAGTTTAAAGGACAAGGGATTTTTAAAAAAAATCTTGATCTTGACAGTGGAAGAGACTTTATGAGCAGTTTAAGTCAATTTAAATCTACTCCATCAATTCGTGACTGCCACACACATTGTGATTAAGGCCCTTCCAATAACCAAAATGGAGTCTGAACTCAGCACTAAGTTCAAATGGCCCCGCTGAAATTGGGCTTTCCTCCTGTGTGACACAATTGGGTGGCATGGTGGCAGAACGTTTAGCACTGTTGCCTCACAATGCCAGAGACCCGAGTTCAATTCTCGACTTGGGTCAATGTCTGTGCAGAGTCTGCATGTTCTCCCCATGTCTGCGTGGGTTTCCTCTGGGTGCTCCAGTTTCCTCCCACAGTCCGAAAGACGTGCTGGCTAGGGTGAATTGGCCATGCTAAATTCTCCCTCGGTGTACCCGAACAGGCACCGGAGTGTGGCGACTAAGGGATTTTCACAGTAACTTCATTGCAGTGTTAATGTAAGCCTATTTGTGACACTAATAAATAACTTTTTTTTAAAATGCCTTGTCCTCTTTTCTCTCTTGGCCGAAATGGTATCTGTCAGAAATAGGGCCTCACCATCTTTAAAGGTCGATGGAGTCTTCCTGACTATGTCTGCTGGGGAGTCAGTTTAGTTGGCTGGATGGCTGGTTTGCAATGCAGAGCAATCCCAACAGCGCGGGTTTAATTCCTGCACTGACCGAGGTTATTCATGCCTTCTCCTCCTTGCCCCTCAACTTAGATGTGACGATCCTCAGGTTAAATCACCACCAGCCGCAGTCTATGGTCATCTGGGACTATGATGACTTTACAATCTGCTGAATGTGGAACCCCCACTGGAGATTGATGAAGTCCCCAGACCTGTGTCTAGTTATTAGAGAGTTTGATTACTGAGCTTAAAGCTCCCTGCTGTTGGATCTGTTTTGGTGATGATGCTAGCGTAGCATTTTCTGACATTGTATAACGTCACCCATTGGTCCTGCCATTTTTGAATTTCCAGATGATCACCTTGCAGTGAATTGATATGATTCTTGAGTTTTTCCTGCTGCCAACAGCAAGCAGTCATCATTTTGCATTATGGGCACTTTAAGGATATGAAGTCATGGTCAATAAGATTAATGCTGCTCTAGACATTTTACTTAGGCACTGTAACATCCCATTGAGTCTGACCACGATTCAAAGAGAAGGTCAGAAAGTGAAAATAGTGTTTCCATGTACACTTGTCCACTGCATACTCCAATATTAAAGAAAAGTAATGGCAGTCAGATTCATTAAGTGTTACCTCTTCCAGTTAATTATTTTTCCATTAAAAAGGTTAATATTTGAACTTTTTCACTCAAGAATAATCAGATTCACTAATTTCTTTGATTTAATGTTGATACAAGTTGATTTACAAAATAAAACTTAGTGCATAATTGGTCTGATCAACCAAGCATTTGCTAATAGAGATTACTAATTGGTGAACTCCGATATTTTCCATCATTGCCTTTAAATCATAAAACGTTACCCACACCTTTTAGTTGCCATGCAATGAGTGTCCTTGACTGCACTGTCTTTCTGCTACTAGGCTCTGAGCCATATAAAATGGATTTAGAACCATGGAAACATAGAGAAGTTACAGCACAGAAGGAGGTAATTCAGCCCATCTTGTCCATGCCTGCCCTTTTTAATCATATGAAGATAACACCTCAATCAGCCACAGAGCAGATCTACAGTTCAACATCACCAGCATGTTAACTGTATGAAGATTCTGGGCGAGATTCTCCGGCCTTCCAACCACACGTTTCCTGTCGGCGAGAGGTGGCGCGTAGTTTGCTAGTGGTGGGATTCTCTGGTCCCGCCGCTGTCAATAGGAATTCCCATTGATGCCACCCCACACGGGCGGGGGTTTGCTGCCAACGGGACTGGTGAATCCCGTCAGCATGAAGGGTCGGAGAATTCCAGCCTTTGTTTAAAGTTATCATGAGGTAAAAATGATTGCAACAGTCCAATGTTTCCACACTCAGTCCATGTAATCCTGGAATACTCCATTTTACATGGTGTGGGAAGTGAGAATGAACTTGTGAAGGGCAAAATGAGACCAATTGATTGCAATCTTTCGTTTAATTTAAAAGCAATTGCTTGGTTGTCAGACAAGCTATGCTACAATAGGCTCTTGACACAGCAACATTAATATCCTTTCTTTCCCCCCAAACTGGCCTGACCAAGACAGGTGGGAATCCTGCTCATGGAACTTACCTAACTATGTCGATTTGGTCATGGTTAATTTCCATGGGTTAAAGGTGCAGAGGTAGGATGAGTTGAAGTTCCAACCCATCAAAATTCCCAAGGCGTGTGTCCAGGGTGACATTCAGCTTCCATGTATTTATAAGCCACAGAGAATACAAACAAGTGCTTTAGTTCTAGAAAGGATATTGGCGATGGACTGATCATATTTCAGTCTTTCTGGCCTTTATGCCTGAATGAAATATTAAGTTAACCTTGTAGCAGATGTTCTGCTACATAACATTATTGATTGACCAAATAATATTTGCCAGCACCCTGTTTTTTTTTAGTGCTTCCTGTTATTGAATTTTCTGACATGCTTGGTGCAGTTCCTGAATAACTAATTGCATTGTCAGTTTCTGGGCCATCATTAGTAACACTGCTTGCAGTTGCAAGGTTTATGTTTTTTTGTATAGACATTGTCTTTCCTGAATGGCGCACTTGTGGTGCAGTGCCTATCATCCCCACCTCTCGATCAGAAGCTCTGTGTTCAAGTCCTACTCCAGGGAGGCACAGTGACACAGTGGTTAGCAGTGCTGCCTCACAGTGCCAGGGACCCGGGTTCGATTCTGACCTTGAGTGACTGTGTGGAATTTGCATGTTCTCCCTGTGTCTGCGTGGGTTTCCTCTGGGTCTCCACCCACAGTCCAATGATGTGCAGGTTAGATGGATTGGCAATGCAAAATTGTCCCTCAGCGTCGCAAGACATGTAGGTTAAGGGGATTAGCAGGGTAAATACGTGGGGTTATGGGGATAGGGCCTGAGTAAGATGCTCTGTCAGAGAGTCAGTGCAGACTCGATGGGCTGAAGGGCCTCCTTCTGCACGGTAAGGATTCTATGGAATTCTATGATTCAATGGCCAAGGAAGCTGTGTTCATAACATGGCCACCAGGTTGAGTACCAACTTGTATATCATTGCCACGTACAGATATGGCAGGTAGTAAGAACAGGACAGAATCTGATCAGCCAGGTGAAAGAAATGGGGTGGGATTTTCTGGCTGCGCTTGCCCAAGACGGAAAAACCCCATCCGAGGTCAGTGGACCTTTGCATGGTCTTGTCCTGCCCATTTCGATTCCCATGGTGGGCAGGACGGGAATATTTTGCCCATAATGTTGGAGCCTCTGCCACCACTAACCATAGCTCCCAACTGCAACAAACACATAAAGGTGTCACTGTAACTTGAACTCCTTTTGGGGAGCAGTGGTAGTTGGCTGGAAAAGGTTTATTCGTTTAGTCACAAGTAAGGCTTACATTAACACTGCAATGAAGTTATTGTGAAATTCCCCTAGTTGCCACAGTCCGGCACTTTTTAGGGTCAGTGCATCTAACCCGCACATCTTTCAGAATGTGGAAGGAAACTGGAGCACCCGGAGGAAACCCATGCATACACAGGGAGAATGTGCAAACTCCACACAGACAGTGACCCTAGCCAGGAATTGAACCCTGGTCCCTGGCGCTGTGAAGCAGCAGTGCTAACCACTGTGCTACCGTGCCACTCCTGTTGGTGTGTACAGGATCGATATCAATACCACTGGATTCCATTCCCCATTCTGGCCACACTGGGTTTGGGACATGCCTCCTTGCCTGAGCCATGGTTGAGCTTGTGGCATTATGGTTCGGACCTATAATCATAGAATTATAGAAACCCTACAGTGCAGGAGGAGACCATTCGGCCCATCAAGTCTGCACCGACCACAATCTCACTCAGGCCCTATCCCCTTAACCCCGTGCATTTACCCTAGCTAGTTCCCCTGACACATGGCCAATCAACCTAACCTGCACATCTTTGGACTGTGGGAGGAAACCGGAGCACCCGGAGGAAACCCACGCAGACACGGGAAGAAGATGCAGACTCTGCACAGACAGTCACCCGAAGCCAGAATCGAACCTGGGTCCCTGATGCTGTGAGGCAGCAGTGCTAACCACTGTGCCACCGTGCTGCCTGACAGTTATCTTCCCTTTTTTCTCTTTGGATAGAAAAGGGAAGACAGCTGCCTTTCCTACCAGTACTCCTGTTTTAAAACCATCCGATAATGCGCACGTTTAAACAAACTTCTTTGTAGGTCTTTTAGATGTGATAACATTTCAAGAATTCAGCTGCTGGAAATATCACATAGGAACATAAAACTTCAAACAGAAATGTGACTTATTTTAAAGAATGAAATGCTCATTGGATTTTAAATTTCTGAAATGGTCAACTAATGGCATCCATGTTAGATTTTCTGTGCCCCTTTTAATTGCCTCAATATTTTGCGAATGGAATTGCGGGCAGTGGATGAAGCGAACAACATAGTGCCCTCTGAGTGAAGAAGAAAAATAATCAGATGCATCATTAACCAATTAGATTGAATAATTGTTAATGAACTGCTCAGAGTCTGAACTAGCGAACTATGTAGGTCTAGTACGTCGCCACATAGTCTACTCAATTCCAAGGCATAAACCTGGTGCATCTCCAGACTGGACAGTAAAAAATGGGACAGTACCTGAATATTAATACTTATTTATATTCTGCAATTTTCCAGAGGGAGTTGGGTAGGATTTTGTCAAAATGTTCTGTTCACCTCCATATCCTAAGGTTTACTGGGGTGGAGTTGGATGGAGTGTGAGGATGGGGGAGTGTATCCCTAAGCCACCAAGGAGACTCTGCCCATCTTTTCCTTGTAATGTTTCAAGGGAACTCCCACCACCTGAGAAAAAATAGCCATCAGCTTCTGAGGAAACCAAAGAATAAGTAGGGGCAGATTCTTCCTGGGACAGGTCTTCTGTGGCAGTGGTAAGGTACCATTCTGGCACTCAGACTGACGGTTCTGGTGGACATTATTAAAGTGCCCTTGCCAGAATGATGCACTGCTTCTCCAACATATTCAAATAGTCTCAATTCCATAACTTCAGATGTCGCCTGGGCTTGTCTATTGGTATTTGCTACCAAATAAACCTGTTGGATTTTAACCTGGTGTTGTGAGACTTCTTACCTTGTCTATTTGAGCAGAGTGAGAATTCACCCTGCCACACGTCTGTACTCCTCACCAAACGTTTAGCTGGATCCAAGTCAGAATTCGATAACACTCACATCGTGATGCAAGAAGGCACCCAACCCAGAGGCAGGGTCAGTCTGGTGATGGACACCATTGGGTTAAGACGTAGAATGGAGTTAGCTCCATACCTGTACATAACATGTGCAACAGCATGTCTTTCTTCCCTGTCCACAACGGGCAAAGTACTGACTATACCCAACTAACCCATGCTTGCAAAATCCTAAATACAGTGTCCAACATTTGATGCAATTCTGTGTTGGACATCTAGTAAATGATACTCAGTGTGCTAAAATTACACCGACACCCAACTTAACACTGTCAGTTGGGCTCACAGAGTACCACATTTAAGTGTACTGGAAGCTACATACATGAATACATAGGGCCCTGTTCTTTTCAGACAGAAGGAACATATACACACATCGGATAGCTATTCACTGGTTCATTCCTCAGGGCAATGCCATGACCAATCAGAGTATAGTTGCCTGGTTTGAATTTTCGAACAATGCTTGGCAGTTAACTGTCAATCACCATTAACTGGTTCATTTCCTATGGCAACACCTCTACCAATCAAAGCTCACCTGCTAATCGATCAGCACTCTCTTCACACATAGCATAAATGTGTTGTTTCCTCTGACATTGGCATTCTTGCGATTGTTCTGATGAGTGCAAGATGAAAAGCTTTGACAAAATGTATTTTTTCAGCAATATTCAAGTTCTGTACTACCATATGACACAGTTTTAAGCAGTTAATAAATGGAATGAGCAGTTAATAAAGCATTTCTGTTGACAAACTGGAAGCCTACTTCATGGTGTCTGAAGTAGGATTCTTCATGATCTAAAATAAAGCATAATTTATTTTTTTAAAAGTTAGAAAAGCCCTAAAACTGCAATGCAACATTTCTGATTATTCAATCTATGTCAATTTTAAGGATGTTATTGGTATTTATTGAATTTCATAAGTAGTGTTGTGTCTTTATTGCTATAGCAATAAGAATGAATTGCACCATTGGGAACATTAAGAAGATTGTGTCGTAAGAATACTACATGTGCTTAGAATCTATAGTTCGAGATTAATCATTCTCTGAATATATAGAGATTCCGCAAACTTCCAACTACTTACTGTTCTGCAAAAGACTTTAATGTATCTGAAATCCCTTTTTTGCTTAAATTTTCTGGCCGGTGTTAATCCATACATTTCAACAGAATTATTGCAGTCTGTTAATCAAACCAGCTGGAAATCCCAGACTTCTGTTTCAATCCACTGACACTTGACAGTCCTTTATAGTTTTGATATCCACCCTTCCCAGCATCTCACCTCTCCCACCAGCTCTGCACCCCGAAACCTTGTAACATTAAACAAATCTCTCCCTATTTCCACCTATTTTCTGACTGATTAAATCCCCTCCTCTATTTCCCTTGTGTTCTGACATTTGCCTGAGCAACAAAATATGCACCAAAATATGGGAGGCAAGGTGGCACAGTGGTTAGCACTGCTGCCTCACAGTGCCAGGGACCTGGGTTTGATTCCCGGCTTGGGTCACTGTCTAGTGTGGAGTCTGCGTGTTCTCCCCATGCCTGCGTGGGTTTCCTTCGGGTGAATCATAGGAGCCCTACGGTGCAGAAGGAGGCCATTTAGCCCATCGAGCTCGCACCAACAACCATCCCATCCAGGTCCTATACCTGTAACCTCACGTATTTACCCTGACGTATTTCCCCTAATCCCCCTGACACTAAGGGAGCATTTAGCACAGCCAATCAACCTAACCTGCACATCTTTGGAGTGTGGGAGGAAACCAGGCCACCCAAAGGAAACCCACGCAGATACGGGGAGAATATGCAAGCTCCACACAGAGAGTGATCCGAGGCCGGAACTGAACCCGAGTCTCTGACGCAGTGAGGCAGCAGTGCCACTGTACCGAGTGCTCCGGTTTCCTCCCACAGTCCGAATGATGCACTGGTTAGGTGCATTGGCCATGCTCAATTCTCCCTCAGTGTCTCCGAACAGGTGCTGGAGTGTGGGAACTAGGGGATCTTCATTGCAGTGTTAATGTAAGCCGACTTGTGACATAATAAATAAACTTAAACTTAAAAATACTTAGTTTAAAGGAGTTTAATTCGTCACGAGATCGCATGAGCTGGACTGCCCCGCAAGGGTGGTAAATCCCTCTTGCTACTGAAGGGAATCAGTGCAGTTGCTCAGTCTGTGATTAGATGAGTAATTTGGACAAGATTAGCAAACCAAACCAAGCAGCTGGTATGTGAGATTGGACGAGCAAGTGAAATAATAACGTTTTGTGTGAGCTATTCCTTAAAACTGCAAAGCTCTGGATGTTTAAGTGGCTGCAGTTACATGGGAATAATCAAACCCGAGTTCTCACAATGTTATTTTTCCTGGAAGTGCAAATTTCAGCTGATAATGCAGCAAATATGAATTGGCAGGAACACAACCCATTTCTGTAGTTTTCCATGGGGAAACAGGCAAACGTTTACTGTTTTTAAAATGTTTCAATAAAGCAATAAACTACATTCCTGCTCTGGTGCTCTTGTGGACACTTTTATTACTTTGCAGATTTAAAGACAGCAATAATCGCTTCGATCTAATGGATGCAACAGCAAAAATGATAATAAATTGAGAATACTGAATAGGTGCCTTTTATCTATTGAGTGGCAGTTATAAGTAAGCTTCCTTCATGACGGTGATAAATAAAAGAAATGTGCAAGTTTCTCAACAGCAAATGAATTATTGGATGCTAATAACTCAGCAATATATTTTTCAGTAAGCCACTTAGTTGTGTTGTCTGTTTTGATACAGTTCTCCTTATTCATTCAGAGGGTGTGGGTGTCGCTGGCTAAGCCAGCATTTATTTCTCATCCCTAATTGCCCTTGAGAAGGTTGTGGTGAGCCCGTTTCCTGAGCTGCTGCAGATTATGTGATTTAAGTACACCCACAGTGCTGGAAGAAACAGAGGCCTGAGCAGAGGAGAGCCGAGCGGAAACTGATAACAGTCACCGTGTCTCCTCTCCGAAGAAGTCATAGTGGATGCAAAACGTTGGGCGGAATTTTACCGGCACGTCCGTCTGAGGTTCGTACAATCCAGCCAGAGGCCAACGGAGAATTCCGTCCTCCGAGCGTCGCCCTCCCCCAGAATCAGGGCGGGCGTGTTGGTAAAACTCTGGCCGTTAATTCTCCTTCTCTCTCCACCGATGCTGCCAGACCTGATGAATTTTTCCAGAACTTTCCCTTTCAATACCAAGTCTCCTCGTTATCTATCACCTCTGTGCTTACTAACTACAGCAGCTCATGGCTAAGCAACACCTTGATTTTGACGTTCTAATCCTCGTTTTAAAATCCCTCAATGGTCTCCCTCGATCTCTGAAATCTCACTCAGCCTGTCAGATATCTGCATTCCTCAAATTCTGGAATACTGAGTTTACCCAATTTTAATCGTTCCACCTTTGAAGTGCATGCCTTCAGCTGCCAAGGCCCGAAGTTCTGAAATACGTTCCCTGAATCTCTTTGCCTCCCCTATCTTTATTTTCCCCTTGAAACTCTTTGAGTGAGGTTTTGCTCATCTGTCACATGTAGGTTGGTGTCAGATTTTGTTTGATGAAGCTCCTGTGAAGTCCTTTACTCCGTTAAAGGGGCTAGGTAGGTATAACTTTTTCTTATTGTTGCAAGGCTTTGGAGGCCAAACTTAAAGGAGGAACACTTGACTTACAGCACCTGAAGGAACAAACACGGGAAGAAATAGTTTAGTTAATCCGTGTTGGAAATGAAAGCTGTCTAAAGGAAGTTTAGAGAATTCAGAAGAAAGCCATTTGACCCATCATGCCGATGCCAGCTCTTAGAACGAGTCAATTTGTCCCAGTCCCCTACTCATTCCCCTTTTCCCCATGCATTTATCCAATCCTCCTCGAAAGTTGCTATTGAATCTACTTCTCCCTCCCATTCAGACCATGCATTCCAGATCATAACAACTCACAGCACACTTATTTTTCCAATGACATCTTTGGTTCATTTTCCAATGTAATCCTTTCATTACCAACTCCCCTGCAAGGGAATTGATTATGTTTCCCCTTCGCCTTCTCTACGGTGGCACAGTGGTTAGCACTGCTGCCTCACAGCGCCAGGGACCTGGGTTCGATACCCGGCTTTGGTCACTGTCTGTGTGGAGTTTGCACATTCTCCTCATGTCTTTGTGGATTTTCTCCGGGTGCTCCGGTTTCCTCCCACAGTCTGAAAGATGTGCTGGTTAGGTGCATTGGCCATGCTAAATTCTCCCTCGGTGTACCCAGACAGGCGCTGGAGTGTAGAGACTAGGGGATTTTCACAGTAACTTCATTGCAGTGTTAATGTAAGCCTGCCTTGTGACTAATAAATAAACTTTAACTTTTACTCTAGAATAATCCCAGCTTCTCTAGTTTCTTCATATGACCTTGGTACCATTCCAGTAAAATGTCAGTGGAAGAAGATACCCAACTTGAAGGAGATCACCCAAGACTTCCAGAAAGGACTTTCTAGAATTAACCCCTGCAAAGATGTTCAACTTTGCCTCCTGAACCTTTGATTTAGCCTTTCATTTGGAACATTCTTGCCTTGGAGTCTGAAGCCAGTGGGTTCAAGCACCGTTCTGGAGAAATGAGCAGAATGTCTAAGCTAGTACTTCAGTTCTGTGTTAATGGAGTGGTATTCTACTGTCAGTATCAGCTGTGATGTGGAGATGCCGGCGTTGGACTGGAGTGGGCACAGTAGGAAGTCTCACAACACTAGGTTAAAGGTTAAAACTTGTGCATGAAGATGTTGGCATATTGAGATGCAAATTTGGTCCCCATGGCTGTTCCGTGTGTCTGGATGAAGAACTGATTGTTGTAGGTGAAGACGTTGTGATCCAGGATGAAGCAGCTGAGTTGTAGAATTGCATCTGAAGATTGGCAGTTGTCAGTGTTGAGTACTGAGAACCTGCATATTCACAAATATGCCCTATTTGTGATTCTCCACTCACCTGATGAAGGAGCAGTGCTCCAAAAGCTCATGATTCCAAATAAACCTGTTGGACTTTAACCTGGTGTTGTGAGACTTCTTAATGTGCCCAGCTATGGCTTAGTTGGTAGTAAACTTGCCTCTGATTCAGAAGGTTGTAGCATCAAGTCCCAATCCAAAGGTCTCAGTAAAAAAGTCTCTGCCTGGGATTACCCCGCCTTCCCTGCCCACTACCATCCCACCCCCCTGCCCCACCCCCATATCACCCCCTCCCACGGCAGAGGCATCCTGCCATTGGCCGCCGGTGGGATCTTCCATTCCCGCTAAAGTCTGCACAATTTTGCTTGGCTCATGCACCCAAACTCTGAGGAGCCCTCCACGATGTGGGGGCGGGGGATTCGCTGTCGGCAGGACTGAAAGATTCCACTGGCGGGAAGGGTTGGAAATTCCCACCCTTTGTCTCTAGTGGAGTGCCACACTCTCTCTTGGATGTTTAACAGAGGCCCCATTAGCCCTCACAGTGGACTTAAAAAATCCGATGGTACTATATTGAAGGACAGTAGAATAATGACCCCTGATATCCAAATAAATATCTCTCAATTAATATCACAAAAACAGATTATCTGTTTGTCATCAGGTTGCGGTTTGTGAAGTGAAGCTGTGTACAAATTGACTTCCACATTTCCCACAACATTCCAAAAGTACTTCATTGGCTTTATACGTGCTTTAGAATTTGCTGTAGTCAGGTTCTATCTAAATGCAAGTCATTGGAGGTGATGTCTGTAAGATGAATTATTAAAACGAAACCTAATCTGCTTATAAGTATATGAGCCCGCGGAATAGCTATAATTTAAAAACATACTCCCACATATCAAAACTTTTCACTCTGCACGGTGACACAGTGGTTAGCACTGCTGCATCACAGTGCCAGGGACCTGGGTTCCATTCCTGGCTTGGGTCACTGTCTGTGCAGAGTCTGCATGTTTTCTCCATATCTGTGTGGGTTTCCTCCGGGTGCTCCGGTTTCCTCCCACAGTCCGAAAGATATACTGGTTAGGTGCATTGGCCGTGCTAAATTCTCCCCCAGCGTACCTGAACAGGGGTGTGATGACGAGGGGATTTTCACAGTAACTTCATTGCAGTGTTAGTGTAAGCCGAATGTGACACTAATAAATAAACTAATAATACATTAGCTATATGAGCTATATGGGTGGCATGGTGGCACAGTGGTCAGCACTGCTGCCTCCCAGTGCCAGGGACCCAGGTTCAATTCTTGCCTCAGGTCACTGTCTGTGCGGGTCACTGTCTGTGTAGAGTTTGCACGTTCTCCCCATGTTCGCATGGGGTTTCCTCCGGGTGCCCCCGTTTCCTCCCACAGACCAAAGATGTGCTGGTTGGGTTGATTGGCCATGCTAAGTTGCCCCTTTGTGTCAGGAGGACGAGCAAGGGTAAATACGTGGGGTTACAAGGAAAGGGCCTGGGTGGGATTGTGGTCGGTGCAGGCTCGATGGGCCAAATAGCCTCCTTCTGCACTGTAGAGTTTCTATGACTCTCTGATTCTATGAGACTTTGAATGCTACAGAGAAGAGGAATATTACACAACAAATAATAATTTTGGCCATTTTTTGCATCTTCCACTCTTCTTTCATTGTAGTGTTGACAACCATTCCTTCAGCTGACTGAGCCCAAATCTTTGGTATGAAATCAAAAATGCCGGATGGCCTAGCAGCATATGTGGAGAGAGAAACATAGGGCAGGATTTTCCGTATCAACCCCCCACCCCACCCCAGGACTTGGAGGCGGCTCACCATTTGTTGCCACTGGCAACTTCCAGCACCGCCAACGTCTATGCAGTTCGTCCATCCCCATAACCGGGAAACCCACCATTTGCCTTTGGCGGGACCGGAAAATCCCACCAGCGGGAAGTGCTGGAAAATCCCGCCCAGAGATTTTCAAGTCCATATGACTCTTCTTCAAAGCCTGATCTTTGGAGCACCCTTCCCTAAACCTTTCCACCTTTCCATCTCTCACACACCCTCTCCTCCTCTGAGATGCCACTTGCAACCTACCTCTTTAGCCAAGCTTTTAGTTACACATCCTAATACCTCCTCCTTTGGTTTGCTATTGATTTTAATCAGATCAAGCTATCGTGAGTTGCCGAGGGAGGTTTTTCTACATTAAGAATACTGCATGGATGCAGGTTATTGTTATATTTGAAGCCATAAGTTCTGTGTACCGTGTAAATGTTCCATTTAAAGTTTGCTGCATTTTAAAATAAATATGAGAAAAAGCATCTGGACAAAACATAAATTATGTAGAATATGCACTTTAGGTGCAATTAGTCCGACATAAATAATTTCTTGTAATGTGCTTAACATAAGTTTTCCATTCAGGCAATGCAAAATGTTAAATAATAGATAACATATTTATGTTCGGATGGGATAATGAGGTGATACAATTTAGTTTTGTTCTAGATAGAAGTTTACTACACGCACAGTCAGTCAAATAGCATGAATACGAAACCATATTTAAGAAGGAATTTCAATGTTATTCATTTAGTTTATTTATCTTAGCTATAACAATTGTGGTTGTGTTGTGCATATAATTATTTGTAATGGTTGGAATGTAGTTATTGCCATGTGTGAGCGTTGAATAAGAAGGTATGTGCCGATAGTCTCCTGCAGTCAGTATTTTGTTACTGTTCCCAGCCCTGAACTAGCGTTGCTGCTCTTAAAGACAGGCTTGGGCCACAATTCAGATTTCCCAATCAAGCCCTCCCCTCTTTTTCACCACACCCTGGGGCTGAGTTTTGGTTTAATACCAAAGCGACCCGGACAGAATTGAGCAAAGCAGTGCAGAAGATTGGGCCGTTTTAAATCTGGGCAGGTTGAGATCAAAATGACTTGAGTTCATGGTGGCACAGTGGTTGGCACTGCTGCTGTCACAGCGCCAGGGACACGGGTTTGATCCCCGGCTTGGGTCACTGTCTGTGCGGAGCTTGCACATTCTCCCCGTGTCTGCATGGGTTTCCTCCGGGTGCTCCGATTTCACCCCACATTCTGAAAGACACGCTGGTTAGGTGCATTGACCTGAACAGGTGCTGGAGTGTGGTGACTAGGGGAATTTCACAGTAACTTAATTGCAGTGTTAATGTAAGCCTACTTGTGACACTAATAAATAAACTTTAACTTTAACTTTCATGCTTTCCAACAATCTTTAATGCTGTTTCAAGCCTCGATTCACTTGGATCAGGCATAAACCACAGGCATTGCCTCCATGTCAAAATAATAAGATTCCACTGATTACACTGCATCAGGAAGCTTCATCACATTGTGCTCCTTTTCTCAGGGGCACAGACAAGAGTGGGCATGTTTTTAAAAGTTCTTTCATATCAAGCATCATTTAATGTAAATGACTGCCTCGTGTTGCTTTGCCTAATGTCTCCTTACTCAGCTCGCCATCAAGTTTTGTTTGATATTCACCACTGTATTGTGCCTTGGGGTGTTTTACATTAAAGGTGCCATGCCAATGCACACTGTGGCTGCTGTACGACATGTGAAAACAAGTCGGCAGCATCGATTTTGGCCAGGATTCTCCAACCTCGCCCGCGGCTGGGCTTCTCCGGTCCAGTTGCGGTGAATGGAGATTTGGCTGAGTGTCAAATCCTCCGCTCTCCCTGCGGCGTGCAAGACCAGAGAATTCCAGCCATTGTAACTTAACTTGCAGACTCTGCCAACATTCCCTCAGTTATGTTGGAGAAAACAAAGCATGAAAAATTATAAGGATGCCTGGGCAAATCAATCCACAGGTTGTAGGTAAGCAGTTACAAATATTTTAAAGTTTAAAGTTTTAATCTTCATTTATTAGTGTCACAAGTAGGCTTACATTAACACTGCAATGAAGTTACTGTGAAAATCCCCTAGTCGCCACATTCCTGCACCTGTTCGGGACACTGAGGGAGAATTTAGCATGGCCAATGCACCTAACCGCACATCTTTCGGACTGTGGGAGGAAACCAGAGCATCCGGAGGAAACACATGCAGACACTGGGAGAACGTGCAAACTCCACACAGACAGTGACCCAAGCAGGGAATCGAACCCGTGTCCCTAACACTGTGAGGCAGCAGTGCTAACCATGCCACCCTGTAATTTAATAGAGGGGGTTAGGGTGCAGGGCACTGTGGAACTTTTACATTAAAAAAAAAGACAACTCTGATCCATTTACACAATTCTAAGATTTCACAAATTAATCATTTTTTATTCTCAAAGGAAAATAAAACCATAGCTAGTTGGACTTTTATTTGCTCCAAAAAGATTACCTGAACAGGTATTCTCTCACATTCCCTTGCTGCAGTTCACAGGCACACTCTCTTCCTTCTTCTCCCCCACATCCCACTTTTCCTTTGTTCGTTCAAGGGAAATGGGCGTTGTTGGCTAGACCAGCATTTATTGCCCATTCCTAATTGCCCTTAAGAAGGTGGTGGTGAATTGTCCTCCCAAACCGCTGCAGTCCATGTGGTGTAGGTTCACCCACATTGCTGTTAGGGAGGGAGTTCCAGGATTTTGACCCAACGCCAGTGAAGGAACCACGTCAGCTGCGGATCAGTTGGCAGCCCCCTCAATCCTTACACCCAAATCAGAATGTGCTGAGTTCATATCCCACTCCAGGACGCAAAGACAGAAATGGATGTTGACGCTGAGGGAGCGCTGTCTCTTTGGGTCCCTTATACCCAAAAGATGGATGTGAAAGATTGCCTGGCACTATTTCAAAGTAGAGCAGGGGAGTTATTCCTGGTGCCCTGGCCAATAGTTATCCCTCAATTTACCATCACAAAACAAGATTATGAGGCCATTTTCACATTACAGATCATGTGGGTGGCACGTGGCACTGCTGCCTCACAGTGCCAGGGACCCAGGTTCGATTCCAGCCTTGGGTGACTGTGTGGAGTTTGCACATTCTCCCCGTGTCCGTGTGGGTTTCCTCCGGATGCTCCGGTTTCCTCCCACAGTCCAAAGATGTGTGGGTTAGGTGGATTGGCCATGCTAAATTGCCCCTTATTGTCAGGGGGATTAACTAGGGTAAACACATGGGGTTATGGGGATAAGGTCTGGGTGGGATTGTGGTCGGTGCAGTCTTGATGGACCAAATGGCCTCCTTCTGCACTGTAGGATTCTATGGCTCTATGGAAGTTTGCTGTGTTCAGATTGACGGTCATATCTCCTACATTTCAAAAGAGGACTTTGGAATAAAGTTTATTTATTAGTCACAAGTAGGCTTACACTTACACTGCATTTAACTTGTGAAAATCCCCTAGTCGTCACATTCCAGCGCCTGTTCAGGTACACTGAGGAAGAATTTACATAGCCAATTCACCTAACCTGCATATCTTTGGAGTGTGGGAGGAAACCGGGGCACTCAGAGGAAACCCACGCAGACACAGGGAGAATGTGCAGACTCCACACAGACAGTGACCCAAGCCGGGAATCGAACCCGGGTCCCTGGCGCTGTGAGGCAGCAGTACTAACCAGTGTGCCATCGTGCCGCCCCTTTTCATGATCATGGAATATCCCGTGATCATGAAAGATGCAATATAAATGCCTCTTTTTCCCAATTATTTATGACACTGTGCACATACTTGTAATAATCTTAAAATAGCACTTGCAAAATTCAGCCTCGTCTTCTGTCAGAAATGACTAAATGTTTGACTGAAGGCTCAACATTGAAGTCGGAATTTGAATAACAGATTATTCAGTGGTGTTCTGGCATTCGAAAGAGCAACAGAGTAGAATCAATAACACAGAGCAAGTTTCCAGACTGACAAGTTGTTAAACACTGCATACTTGTTTAATTACCTCTCCAATATATAAAAAAAAGAAGACTCCTTGTGACAGCACATATTCACTTCAGTAGCTCAAAGAGGTCTTTGGTTGCCCAGTTCTAATCAGCTCCCACTCTCATAACTGGCTTTGATTCTCTAGAGAATATGAGGAAAATGCACTTGACAAACCATGACTGCTTCCAATTGGAAATGAAAGGCACATGGTCGGCCTTTAAATTATCTGCAAAAATTGCATGACGTTATGTGTCATTAGGAGCATTATCACTGAAACGCGATATCAAATTGCCAGTAAACACTCCAAAAAGTTTGTGCGGAGTCACAGAGATCTCACAAAGGCAGGTTAATCGTGTAAAATTAGAATTATTCTCTTTAACTGGGTGAGCACAAAAAAAAAGCAGACCAGATTTTATCCCCAAGTGCATTCTGACCCTAACAGTGCTGTGGAGAATAAACCTGAACGCAGTGAAATTAAAAGAATGTCTCACACAACACCGTGAAGTGGATTAGGTATTGCCGATATCAGGACAGCGTGTTTGCATGTTACATGTCTCACACGTATCGGGTGAAGGGTTGGATTCTCCCACCTCACCCACGGTTGGGATTCTCCGGTCCCATTGCCGTAAGCGAAGATTTGGCTGAACACCAAATTCTCACTGGTAGCGGTAGCGGGGGCAAAAATGTCCAACTGAAAAACATTGATAAACATGTCGGGGAAAAATGATACAAAAGTCTGAGGTCACGTACCAACCGACTCAAGAACAGTTTCTTCTCTGCTGCTGTCAGACCTTTGAATGGACTTAGCTTATATTAAAATGATCTTTCTCTACACCTTAGCTATGACTGTAACACTACATTCTGAACCCTCTCCTTTCCTTCTCCCATAGATGTGCTCTATGAACAGTGTGCTTTGTCTGTATACTGAGCGGCACAGTGGTTAGCACTGCTGCCTCACAGCGCCTGGGTCCTGAGTTCCATTCCCGGCTCGGGTCACCGTCTGAGCAGAGTTTGCATGTTCTCCCCGTGTCTGCATGTGTTTCCTCTGGATGCTCCAGTTTCCTCCTACACTCCAAAGATGAGCAGGTTAGGTGCATTGGCCATGCTAAATTGCCCCTTAGTGTCCCGGGATGCATAGATTAGAGGGATTCGTGGGGTAAATATGTGGGGTTACAGGGATTGGGCCCGGGTGGGATTGTTGTCGGTGCAGGCTCGATGGGCCGAATGGCCTCCTCTGCACTGTAGGGATTCTACGATTCTAAGAAACAATGCTTTTCACTGTATACCAATACATGTAATAATATCAAATCAAATCAAAAGATATCTCATGCCATTGTAACAAAGTTGTTAAGCATTCATTTTAAAAAGGCCTTTATACCAAAAAGTTGAGGAACTTTGCCAAAAACAGCCTTAAACTATTCAGTAGAAATAAAGGAAGACAAGTATTAGATTGGCATCACTCAAGATGCCAGGATGCCTCTCAGTGTTTTACAGCCAATGAAGAACATCTGAAGTGTTGTTGTCAAGTAAGAAATAAGGCAATCAATTTGCACACAACTATCTCCCGTAAATAACACCAAAATAATGACCAGATATCATGTTTTTATAATTTAGGCTATGGATGAATATTTTCAAGGTTACCAGGGAGAACTCTCCTGATTATCTTCAAAACAGTGTCACAGGATCTTTTACGCCCACAAGAAGGGCGAACAGGACTTTGTTCTGACATCCCATCTGAAAAGCAGCACCTTCGGTCATGCCACGCTTTCTCAGGAGCACCCAAGGTTTGGAGCCCAAGTGCCTGAAGGAGGTTTTGTTTATTCATTCATAGGACATGGGCATTGCTGGCTGGTCAGCATTTATTGCCCATCCCTAATTGCCCTTGAGAAGGTGCCTTCTTGAGTAATTGATACAACTGCATGGCTTGCTAGGCCATTTCAGAGGGCAGTTGAGAGTCAACCACATTGCTGTGGTTCTGGAGTCACATGTAGACCAAGATGGCGATTTTCCTTCCCTAAAAGACTTTAGTTAATCGGATGGGTTTTTCTGACAATTGACAATGTTTTCACACTCAACAGTACATTCTTATTTCAGATTTTTTTACTGAATTCAAATTCCAGCTATCTGCCATGGCAGGATTCGAACCCGGGTCCCCAGAACATAAACTGAGTTTTTGGATCAATAGTCGAGCGATAATACCACTAGGCCATCGCCTCCCCTAATCTGAAACCACGGCTGAATTTTCCTCGTTGCCAGTGAGGACGGAGAATTTGACGCTCAGCCAAATTTCCATTCATCACAGCAGGACTGGAGAATCCCAGCTGTGGGTGAGATCGGAGAATTCTGGCCCACAACCTTATAACTGAAGAGGGAAGAGTGCTACCTACTCAGCCAAACTTGACAGTTCGACCTGAAATTTCCCCACTCCTTAAACCAGACTCGGGAGAAATTTCCTCAAATGGTCGGATTTTCAATCTGGAGGGGGGGGAGTCGGGGGTGAGATGGTGCCAGGCCCCCCAGCCTCGGAAGCAGTGTAGACGTGGAGACCAACCAAGAGGTGACACAGTTGGAGTAAATCGCAGGAAGGAGCTCCTGCTGTGAGGCAGGGAAGTGGATGGAAGAGCTGTTGTCCCTGGGAGAAGATGTCAGAGAGGTGCTAACTGTAATATTTGTCCAGCCGGTTGCTCACATATGGGCTTCCCAGAGGGAAATGTCGTGATTACTGCTGCCAATTCACATTGTAACAAAGAAGCATAATCCACCAAGTTAAGACAAGACACAGCCATGAAGATGGCAGCATCTTGGTATCATCAACTCCTCCCCATGTTCTGTATTGACTCAGGTTACTATAATGCCTCAGGGGATGACTGATATACACCATATTTGTCATGAGCCATGGCTCTTCCATCTAGCTTCCTTCCACCCATCTCTCAGGGTGCGGCAATACAATTAAGCCTTGACCGGGACCCTCATAGCAGCACACACTGTCTTGGCACCAAAGTGTGACTCAGAGGGTAAGGACGACAGTTTTCTTTCCCGAAAGGACATTAGTGAATCAGATGGGTTTTTCCAACGATGATTTCATGCTCATCAGTAGATTCTTAATTTCAGATTATTATTGAATTCAAATTCCAACCATCTGCTGTGGTGGGATTTGAATCCGTGTCTCCAGAACATTAGCTGAATTTTTGGATGAATAGTCTCGCGATAATACTACTGGGCCATCACCCCCCCTAGTCTGAAACCATGGGAGAATTTTCCAGTCTCGAGTGCCCTGCCCTCGAATTCCCTGTCTAACTGCATTGGGGACCAACCCACAGAACATGGACTGCAGCGATTCAAGAAGGCAGCTCACCACCACCTTCTCAAGGGCAACTACGGATGGGCAATAAATGCTGGCCAGCCAGCGGCGCCAATGTTTCACGAATGAATAAAAAAGAGGGAGCAGGCCAGCAGGGTAGTTTGTGTTCGCGAGATTCTGTTAGCTGCCGATAGTAACATGAATCTGTGCTGATAAATGTTTCATTATGCAGTGACATTTACAAAGAAAGGTGGGAAGTTTGTTTGTGCTAGTTGAGAAGAATTCCATTAGCATGTTCGCATGAAAATGGGATTTAAAAAATAAAGTGGGAAACCTGATCCCAACCCACATTTACTGTGCCCCACCCCCGCCCTTAATCACCCTTAAGAAGACGGTGATGGAGCTATTTTGCACTGCTGCAGTGCTGTGAGAACACTCACAGTGTTGTTGGGGAGGGAGTTCCAGGATTTTGACCCAGTGACATTGAAGGAATGGCGAGATGGTTCCAAGATGGTGTGCAGCTTGGTGAGGAACTTAGAACATAGAACATAGAACAGGACAGCACAGGACAGGCCCTTCGGCCCTCGATGTTGTGCCGAGCTTTGTCCGAAACCAAGATCAAGCTATCTCACTCTCTATCAACTTGTAGATGGTGGCATTTCCATTCACGGTGATGGCCGGAATTTTACCGCCATGCCCGCCACGGGAATCGGAGTGGGCGAGGGTGGGACAATGGGAAGGTCTGTTGGCCTCAGGCGGATTTTGGGACGTGCGAGGATGTAAAGTCCCATCCTTTGAGTCAGGATAGGGGTGGTCAATCCACTTTGGTGTGGCAGGTTCATCACTGCAATCTTTTATGGAGGCTGTGTGGCTTCAATTTCACTAATGCCTTGTTTATAATTTCTGCCGGTCATGTTTCCCAACAAATACCAAGGGCGACAAGAAAGATCGGGTCCATAAAGTTGCTTTATTGCTCTGCTTGTAGCCAGGATGAGTCGGATTGTTTTCCACTGACCCACCAACATTAATCCTGAAGGCCCTGTGATTGGCCAACATTTTGTCCCACCATCACCCTGTGGTGCGCCAACTATTTACCGACTGCTTTTCAACACAACAGAGAGCCAACCTACAATCCTAATTGGGCAGGAAACTGCTTCAGAACAGATCCTGTTGTTCAATTTGACAGGACCTTAGGAAAACTCTCACATTCACGCTTCCCATCTGTAAATCCTCCCCTCTCTTCACAGCTCTGAGTTACCATCAAACCCCAAACACTCTTGAAGAAAGGGTCACGTCAATTTTAATAGTTTGGAGGATAACATTCTCAGAGACACATTGGCAAAACTAACCTTCCAATCTCATTGCCATCAAAACAAAACAAGTGTGAGGATATCTTAAAAAATTAAGCATGGTGTTCTTGAACACATAGTAATAAAATTACTCTGTGGAGACAAGTTGTAGCATTAATGAATCAGTCGCTGACAGGAAGCCTTTTAAACATGCATTAGACAAAATAAATACACATTAAAAAACTGAGATTTATGTGCATGAGCTGTTAAGATTTCTTTCTGGTTTTTGTTTTCAGTGCATTTAATAGCTCTCACTCATTGTCTTTCCTTGCAATGTGCCATATACAGGATACATTTTAGACTCTTGAATTCTTAAAGCATCCATGAACCGCGATGCTGATCTAACAGCTCCAGTGCTTGTATTATGATTCCTATCTTCAGCTATAATTAATCCTTTAAGCTTGTAGGAAGGGAATAGAAGACAGGGCACAGAGAGTTGGAGACAACAATAAACTTAGTAGTAAAATGTCCCAAAGTATCTGATGGCAAGCAATTATCAAACAATGTTGACTCCAAGCCAGATAAGGAGATATTGGAGCAGATCACCAAAGGCTTGTCTTATTACAGGGGTCAGGGGTAAAGAGATGGAGAGCTTTCAAAAGGAGATTCCAGAGTTTAAAGGCTGGACAGCTGAAGGCACAGCCACCAATCGTAGGATGATGAAAATTGTGGGTATGCAAGAAGCCAGACACTTGTGCCATTTGCTGGACAGAATAGAGTGGGAGAAATCATTGCCACTCAAGAAAGGATCAAGAACGAGAGGACACAGATTTAAAGCAGTTGGCCAAAGAAGCAAAAGCAATGTGAGGAAATATCTTTTCATGCAGTGAGTGGTTAAGGTTTGGAATGTATCGGTAGAGCGTGTGGAGGTGACAGCTTCCATTGAAGTATTCGGAAAGAAATTAGGCTGAAAAGGAAGAATCTGGAAAGTTCCAGGGAGAAAGTGGGGAAATGGCGCTAAGTTTGCTCATTCTGAGAGCTGGTGCAGACACAAAGGGCCAAATGGTCTCCTTCTGCATTGCAACAATTCTGTGATTCTTTTTTAATTTGTCAACCAAAATGAATGATACTAATAGTTATCAATATAACAGCGCCCATACTCCAGAAATGATTTCAGCATGTGTCAGGAATGTTATATCATAGAATCATAAATTCCTGCAGTGCAGAAGGAGGCCATTCTGCCCATTGAGTCAGCACCGACCACAATCCCACCCAAGCCCTATCCCCATAACCCCATGCGTTTACCCTAGCAAATCACTGTGACACTGAGGGGCAATTTAACATGGCCAATTTACTGAACCTGCACATTTGGGAGAATGAACAAACTCCACACAGACAGTGACCCAAGCCAGGAATCGAACCCGGGTTCCTGGCGCTGTGAGGCAGCAGTGCTAACCACTGTGCCACTGTGCTGCCCAATGTATATGATCTGCATATCTATAACAATGCTTGGCTCAGCTCCTGCCTCAGTTCATTCTATGCTGAAACCGTCAAACCGTGTCTTTGTAATATTTAGTAAGAAGTCTGGCAGAGCAGCAGAAAGAAACCTCACAACACCAGGTTAAAGTCCAACAGGTTTATTTGGTAGCAAAAGCCACTAGCTTTCAGAGCGCTGCTCCTTCATCAGGTGAGTGGGATTTCAGTTCACAAACAGGGCATATAAAGATACAAACTCAATTTACAAAATAATGATTGGAATGAGAGTCTTTACAGGTAATCGAGTCACAGACAATGTGAGTGGAGAGAGGGTTAAGCACAGGTTAAAGAGATGTGTATTGTCTTCAGCCAGGGCAGTTAGTGAGATTTTGCAAGTCCAGGCAAGTCGTGGGGGTTACAGATAGTGTGACATGAACCCAAGATCCCGGTTGAGGCCATCCTCATGTGTGCGGAACTTGGCTATCAGTCTCTGCTCAACGACTCTGCGTTGTCGTGTGTCGTGAAGGCCGCCTTGGAGAACGCTTACCCGAAGATCAGAGGCCGAATGCCCATGACCGCTGAAGTGTTCCCCAACAGGAAGAGAACACTCTTGCCTGGTGATTGTTGAGCGGTGTTCATTCATCCGTTGTCGTAGCGTCTGCATGGTCTCCCCAATGTACCATGCCTCGGGACATCCTTTCCTGCAGCGTATCAGGTACAAAATGTTGGCCGAGTTGCAGGAGTATGTACCGTGTACCTCATGGATGGTGTTCTCACGTGAGATTATGGCGTCCGTGTCGATGATCCGGCACGTCTTGCAGAGGTTGCTGTGGCAGGGTTGTGTGGTGCCATGGTCACTGTTCTCCTGAAGGCTGGGTAGTTTGCTGCGGACAATGGTCTGTTTGAAGCTGTGCGGTTGCTTGAAGGCAAGAAATGGGGGTGTGGGGATGGCCTTGGCGAGATGTTTGTCTTCATCAATGACATGTTGAAGGCTCCGGAGGAGATGCCGTAGCTTCTCCGCTCCGGGGAAGTACTGGACGACGAAGGGTACTCTGTCCATCGTGTCCTGTGTTTGTCTTCTGTGGAGGTCGGTGCGGTTTTTCACTGTGGCGCGTCGGAACTGTCGGTTGATGAGTCGAGCGCCATATCCTGTTCTTATGAGGGCATCTTTCAGCGTCTGGAGGTGTCTGTTGCAATCCTCCTCATCCGAGCAGATCCTGTGTATACGGAGGGCTTGTCCGTAGGGGATGGCTTCTTTAACATGTTTAGGGTGGAAGCTGGAGAAGTGGAGCATCATGAGGTTATCCGTGGGCTTGCAGTACAGTGAAGTGCTGAGGTGACCGTCCTTAATGGAGATGCGTGTGTCCAAGAATGCAACCGATTCTGGTGAGTAGTCCATGGTGAGTCTGATGGTGGGATGGAACTTGTTGATGTCATCATATAGTTGTTTCAGTGATTGTCCACCATGAGTCCAAAGGAAGAAAATGTCATCGACGTATCTTGTGTATAGCATCGGTTGAAGGTCCTGTGCGGTGAAGAGGTCTTGTTCAAATCTGTGCATGAAGATGTTGGCATATTGAGGTGTGAATTTGTTCCCATGGCTGTTCCGTGTGTCTGGATGAAGAACTGGTTGTTGAAGGTGAAGACATTGTGGTCCAGGATGAAGCGGATGAGTTGTAAAATTGCATCTGGAAACTGGCAGTTGTCGGCGTTGAGTACTGAGGCAGTTGCAGCAATGCCATCATCGTGGGGGATGCTGGTGTAGAGTGCCGAGACATCCATTGCAACAAGGAGTGCTCCTGGTTCAACTGCTCCATGTGTGCTGAGTTTCTGTAGGAAGTCTGTAATGTTGCGACAAAAGCTGGGGCTTCTTTGTACAATGGGTTTCAGGATGCCCTCGACGTAACCGGAGAGATTCTCGCACAGGGTCCCTTTGCCCGATACGATGGGATGGCCGGGTGTGTTTGCCTTTTGTATCTTCGGGAGGCAGTAGAGATCTCCAACGCGGGGAGTACGTGGGATGAGAACACGGAGGGTGCTCTGAAGGTCCGGATCGAAGTTCTTAATCAGAGTGTTGAGTTGACGGGTGTGTTCTTTGGTCGGATCTGCGGGTAACTGTCTGTAGTGTTCCCCATTGTTCAGTTGTCAGTACACTTCTTTGCAGTAATCCATTCTGTCCCGTATGACGATGGCCCCTCCTTTGTCTGCTGGTTTGATGACAATGTTGCGGTTGGTCTTTAGAGCGCGGATGGTGTTGCGTTGTGCTTGGGTGATGTTCGGGGCTGTCTTGTGAGTGCGATTGATGAACCTGATGTTGACGCACCTCCTGATGGCTTGGACATACATGTCATGTCAAGGGCAGTGGCCTTCCGAAGGAGTCCAATTCGACTCTTTCCTCTTCAGTTGCTGCACTACAGATCTCTCTGTCGGCTGTTCCGGTTCATTGGCTGTCTCATTGTGTTCGCTGTTGGCCTCTTGGGGTTTGTGGAAGATCTCCTGCAGCCTCATTCGCCTGGTGAATTCCTCTGTGTCTGCTGCAAGACTGATGGGGTCTATTTTGGTGGTGGGGCAGAAATTGAGCCCTCGGCTGAGAACTTCAATTTCATCTGGTTGAAGTGTGTAGTCCAACAAGTTGACGATGGACTTCCCTGCAGTGGTACTGTTTTCTATTGTGGAACTGGGGGAGGTTTGGTTGCTGCTGGTGGTGATGCCGAGTTTCTCAAGTTTCCTGTTCTTGGTGTGCATGTAGATGGCGTAGTTCCTTTGTCTCATCTGCTTGGCAGAGTTTCACAGCTGGTCTGCATCCTGAGCGCAAATTGAGAATATGGATTCTATCTTGGTTTCCAGGCTGCGGCATTTGCTGTAGAGCTGGTGTATGAGGTGGTTGAGGAGTGTGAGAGAGGTGCAACGGCAAAGTCTCTCAGTGTAGTCTGTGTTATAGGTTGACCTGAGTGGGTTCGTGATCTGTAGTCCTTTCGATATCTTGTCTGCTTTCTTGCATCTTTGTCGAAACTTGATGTCTGTGTCAATATGCGCGATCTTCTTGGAGATCCTCTCCACTTGAAACCGGCAGTTTGCAGTGTCGATGGTAGTCATGATGTGGAGATGCTGACGTTGGACTGGGGTAAACACAGTAAGAAATGTAATATTTATACATAACAATCTTAGTGCCCTCTTTGCCATTGTATCCTGTGTAGAAGTTCAACTCCAACAATATACTTTTGCCTATATCGTGTAGGGAACATGAAGGATCATGGGGGTGAGTGGTCTTGCAGTGCTTCTGTAAGGGGGCTTAAGGAGCCATGGAATGTGTGGAAGAGCAGATAATGGCATGGGGACATGTGGGGACTGGTGGAAGGGCAGAGCTTGTCATAGGGGGAATGAGGAGGACCTTTTGAACTCATCTTTCGAAAATTCCCCTCATTCAGACAATAGTTCATGTCTCCTCTAAGGAGTTGCGTACTATGGCTCTTGAAAAATCTGGCCTGATTCCACAAAAATTGCAGAGGAGTAGGAGATACCTATCTCCACAATGGAGCTGGCCATGTTGGGATGCTGCATTTAGGCTCATGACAGAAAGCAAGCCGCAGCCTGCAATGGAACCCCTGAAAATCGCACAGCCTGGGAATGGTATCAGGAATCCTGGAATTGAAACCTATCCGCCATTTTTAAAGGACTCCTGAGTCATCCAAACTCCTGGAAAACCCAGGGCATTGTTGCTACTTGTGGGAAGGAGCAAAGCTAGATACTATGAGCATAACATAAGATAAGGGCGGCATGGTGGCACAGTGGTTAGCCCTGCTGCCTCACAGCGCCAGTGACCTGGGTTCAGTTCCAGCCTCGGGTCACTCTCTGTGTGGACATTCTCCCCGTGTTTGCATGGTTTTCCACCGAGTGCTCCGGTTTCCTCCCACAGTCCAAAGGTGTGCAGATTAGGTTGAGTGGCCATGCTAAATTGACCCTAGTGTCAGGGGGATTCACAGGGTAAATATGAGAGGTTACAGGAATAGGGCCTGGGTGGGATTGTGTTTGGTGCAGACTCGATGGGCCAAATGGCAGAGATTCTATGGTTCTATGATATTCACCACAAAATCAAGTGAGACATTTAGAACAAATCTATTTACCTGGGCAGTGGTGAGGCTATGGGATTCATTATCGCAGAGATCAGCTGAGACAAATGGTATCAGTGCATTTAAGGGGAAATTAGACAAGCATACGAGGGAGAAGGGAATATAGAATTATGCTGATAGAGTTAGATGAGGAAAGATGGAAGGAGTCTCATTGGAGCTTAAAATTCAATGGGTAGGTCAAATGGCCTATTCCTGTGCTTTGGATTTTTAAAATTATTTCATGGGACATGGGCATTGCTGGTTGCTGGTTGCCTAAACCTAGTTGCCCGAGGGCAGCTAAGAATCCACCACATTGCTGTGGCTCTGGAGTTACATGTAGGCCAGACCAGGTAAGGACGGCAGATTTCCTTCCCTAAAGGACATTAGTAAACCAGATGGGTTTTTCCGACAATGGTTTCATGGTCATCAGTAGATTCTTAATTCCAGATTTTTAAAATTGAATTCAAATTCCACCATCTGCCGTGGCGGGATTCGAACCCGGGTCCCCAGAGCATTAGCTGAGTTTCTGGATTAATAGTCTAGTGATAACATCACCAGGTCATTGCCTCCCCTTGGGTCGATGCGTACTATGCAACCTTTCATTGAATGACCTCCCAGTGTAAGATCTCCAGTTGTTAACTCACCAGTTCTCACCTCAGAACACTAAATGCATGAAGAACCCACTGTAAATAGCATCTCTTCAAAGTCCTGTTAACCATTGTGGAGTTGAACCTTCTAAACCTGGTGTGGGACTACAATTTGTACAGGTGTAAATATAGCTCACTGCATTACATGCTGTCTTATTTGCTTTCATCAATAGTGACCTATGTTATATAGAGGGGCACGGTCATAGCCGTTCCCCATCATACAGTGTATGTAATGGGCACATTGAGTGCACACAAATGTACTTGCCATAAAAAGAATGGGATTCATTGAAAAAGAATATGTGAAAAGACTACCAACAGAAAGGGACTGGTCATGATAACGACAAGTTGCTTTTATACAGTGCCTTTAATCTAGTAAAGCATCTGAAATAGCTTATTGAAGTTGTGCACATGGATATTCGGTCAGTGAGTGCCTTTACAGGCATTTACTGAGTATCATTCCATTACCCTTTTTTTACGGGCAGCATTGCGATTCCTGGTATTAGGCAGGCTCCACTCAGTCATGAATATTTCCATCAACATCTTAGGCAGCTGGTTTAAAATGAATCAGTGTCAGTCCACCGGATTAAAGGCCGAGTTCTTGCTTTTTATATCTGTAACAGAAATACACACGTAATCACTGATTTTGCTTCATTTTTTCACCCTGTAGTGTTGCAGCATCGATGCTGCAATTAAATCCCAATCTGTTACCCAATGTACGTCTAATCGCAAGAGATAAACACAGGGGCGTACAAAGAGGCAAGTTTAAGGAGTAAATGAGTGAACAGAATTTTAAATGTTTTTTGACAAGTGAAAGGAAAGAAAGGGGTATAATGTACATTAAAGAAGATGGCTCAACCCCCTTTCGAAAGGAAATACAGACTATAGAATTTGTTGCTGTGTTGTGAAAGTACTTTAGTTGTATTTCGGATTTCTTCCATTTTGGTGGTGGGAGTTCTTCCTCTTCCTATTTAATCATTCCATCATTTCAGCCTGGTCAGCTTTTCCTGCAAAATTAATATCGATTTGAGAGATTACAAAGTACATAGCAAGCAACATGGAAACGGAAGGAGGCTATTCAGCCCCTTGAGCTGGTTCTGGCATTCAGCTAGATCATGACTGATCTTAATTCCACCCACCCACCTTGGTTCCGTTACCCTTGATACCCTTACCTATCAAAAATTTGTAAACCACAATTTTCAAATTGGCAGTTGAACATTAACCGCTCTCCACCCCCCCACAGACCCCCAACCTTCACGCCAAGCCGCAACAACCTTTTGGGGGAGAGTTCCAGATTTCCACTCTCCTTTCTGTGAAGAAAAGTAAAATAAAGTTTATTTATTAGTCACAAGTAAGGCTTACATTAACACTGCAATTAAGTTACTGTGAAATTCCACTAGTCGCCACAGTCTGGCCGGCACCTGTTTGGGTCAATGCACCTAACCAGCACATCTTTCAGAATGTGGGAGGAAACTGGAGCACCCGGAGGAAACCCATACAAACACAGGGAGAACATGCAAACTCCACACAGACAGTGACCCAAGCCGGGAATTGAACCTGAGTCCCATGGTGCTGTGAAGCAGCAGTGCTAACCACTGTTTTTGCTACCAAATAAACCTGTTGGACTTTAACCTGGTGTTGTTAAACTTCTTACCGTGCTGCCCCAGGGCTTCCTAGTATCTCTGCTGGGCTGTCCCACTCCAATACTAAGGTTATGTCCTAATGTTCCAGAATCTTTAACATGGTAAAACATCTTGAGGTGCCTTGTTACTCAGTTAAAATTGAGGACTTACACATAAATATGAACATACAAATTAGAGCCACTCGGAATACTTGGAATATTCTGATCTGATAACTATAGTGTTGACACTCATTTCATCATGAGTGCCTGAACACTAACGTTTAAAGTTTATTTATTAGTGTCACAAGTAGCCTTACATTAACACTGCAATGAAGTTACTGTGGAAATCCCTTAATCACCACACTCCGGCGCCTGTTTGGGTGCACTGAGGAAAAATTCAGCATGGCAAATGCACCTAACCAGCACGTCTTTCAGACTGTGGGAGGAAACCGGAGCACCCGGAAGAAACCCACGCAGATATGGGGAGAGCATGCAGACTCCACACAAACAGTGACCCAAGCCGGGAATCGAATCCAGGTCCTGGCGCTGCACAGCAGCAGTGCTAACCAATGTGCCAACGTGCCGTCCCAATATAGAAAGGGAAGAAATTTCACCGACTATATAAGAAACTGATTATCATAAAAGCAAATTACTGCAGATGCTGGAATCTGAAACCAAAAGAGAAAATGCTGGAAAATCTCAGCAAGTCTGGCAGCATCTGTAAGGAGAGAAAAGAGCTGGCGTTTCGAGTCCAGATGACCAAGGGTCATCTTTGACAAAGGGTCATGTGGACTCGAAACGTCGGTTCTTTTCTCTCCTTACAGATGCTGCCAGACCTGCTGAGATTGTCCAGCATTTTCTCTTTTGGCAACTGATTATCATAATACTGATTTTCGATTTGTGAATGGCAAAATAAACAGGGTTACAGACCCCAAATGACAGACGCAAAACCAAGCAACAAATTAAGAAGGGAATATCAATCCAGTTTGTTGATGACCCAAGTCATACTTCCAAACGGCAGAAACAACTGATTTCTGGGCCAAAGACACTGAGCAATGAACAGGTGATGCTTTGCTTGCAAGAAGTAGATTGTATCTAGCTTAGTTAATGAGGCCCATCGACCAGTTTTATTTCTTGTCGAGCCGTTGATTTACAAAGCTCGGACTTTATCTTTTGTTACGTGCGTTTTTTTTTTTAGCAACTTTTATCTTTGACCTATCCTGTCAAAATAGGCAGTGGCAGACTAAATGCAGCATAAATTGAATTTGTTGTGTTAATACATTGCGGGCATGCTGCGGGAACGAACATATTTAATTGGAACAAGAGCCACAATTCTGCTTGGAACTAGAAGCATACACACACGCCCTGTAATGGTGGGCATGTTACATAATGACAATAGAACACAGAAAACAGAAGCAAGTGTAGGCCATTTGGCCCTTCGAGCCTACTCACCCATTCATTTTGATCATGGCTGATCATCAAATTCAATACCCTGATCCCACCTTCCCCCCATATTCCTAGATCCCTTTAGTCCCAAGAGCTATATCTAATTCCTTCTTGAAGTCACGCAACTTTTTGGCTTCAACTCCATGATTTGATTTGATTTGATTCATTATTGTCACTAGTAATAGCATACAGTTAAAAGTATTGTTTCTTGCACGCTATGCGGACAAAGCTTACCGTTCATAGAGAAGGAAAGGAGAGAGTGCAGAATGGAGTATTACAGTCATAGCTAGAGTGTAGAGAAAGATCAACTTAATATAAGGTAGGCCCATTCAAAATCTGATGGCAGCAGGGAAGAAGCTGTTCTTGAGGCGGTTGGTATGTGACCTCAGACTTTCGTATCTTTTTCCCGACAGAAGAAGGCAGAAGAGAGAATGTCTGGGGTGCGTGGGGTCCTTGATTATGCTGGCTGCTTTTCTGAGGCAGCGGGAAGTCTAGACAGAGTCAATGGATGGGAGGCTGGTTTACGTGAGGAACGGAGCTTAGTTCACAACCCTTTGTAGTTTCTTGCAGTCTGTGATGCTGAATTCTACACATTCACCACTCTCTGGGTGAAGAAATTTCTCCTCACCTCAGTCCTAAAAGATTTACCCCTTCTCCTCAACTGCGACCCCTGGTTCTACACTCCCCCACCATCAGGAACATTCTTTCTGAATCCTGTTAGAATTTTATAAGTTTTTATGAGATCCCCTCACACTCTTCTACACTCCAATGAATACAATCCTAACTGATTAAGTCTGTCCTCATATGACAGACCTGCCATCCCAGGAATCAGCCTGGTAAACCTTCGCTGCACTTCCTCTACATCAAAGCTTATTGGTTTAGAACCCCTTAGTAAGTATGATCAACTATTTTTCACGGAATAAAACGTGAAGTATGATTTTTTTATCAACTATTTTGGAAGTTAATCTTCAACATATATGGAGCAGCAAATTATATTTACAGGGATTAAGAAGTTGTGATCAAAAAAAGGAAAGAAATAAAGAATAAGAAATGATGGCGATCTGTTGGAAGTTAATGAACATCTGACAGAACATCTGACAGAGTCAAGGGAGAATGATTAACTCTCATCAGGAGAGCAAAAATCGACTAGTTTTGTTGACATTCTTTCCTGTTTACTTTAACTGTTTAAGTTCCTGCTGGGGAGAAGGATGCAGGCAGATTTTCGACCTGCTTCCCCAATGGAAAGGGGCTGTGATGGAGGAATCCTACCTTAAACACTCCTGGAGAGTCTCAGCTGAATTGCCAGCCCAGATTGAATAGGAATCCATTTTGAGGCCTTCTGTAGGCCTAAAGTTTCAAAAGAGTAATGCAGATGAGCCAGAGACAACTGGTAGAAAGGTTCCATTCGAGACTAGGAAATCTCCGAGTAAGACCTTAGTGAGGAGGCACCCTCCCCACCATAAAAACCACCAAAAAGCCCCTGGCTGCAGAAATAATGGGCGGAGCATCACTTGACTCTACATTATTATCCCACTGGGCTCCGAGGAGGGAAATACTCCTGCTTCTCATCCCCGTCACAGGATTTCAACATGGAGTGCAAAGATCCCAGCCATAGAGACAAGTGTCATCCCTGCATAGACCCAAGGAATTAAATATACAACACCGACCAAAAACACCATCACAGGCCAACTAGGGATGGGATAATCGAGGGGTGGGTGGGGCAGTTGTGGGGTGAGTGGGGTGGTGATTGTTCCTTTAAGGGCAACACGGCAGATGAGGGTCACCTGGCTTGAGGGAACAATTAGAACTGAGGCTGGGTAATCACCCTAGGGAGTAGAGTCTTCTCTCGGGCAGAAGACATCTAAAAGACATGTAGGGACTGGGATAGACAGGGGTGCTGCTGGCCTCTGTACAGTTTTTTTTCTGATTAATAAATACCCTTTGTGTTCCTGACAAAGTCTGTGAGTATGCGTCATCACAAGTAGCCAAGCAGGCTGCGGGGAACTTTGGAATCTTCATGCTTTGTTACTGCACTGATGCCATTTGGATAGAATTGATGAGAATTGTGATGTAAAGCCTCGCTATAAACACTAACCCATCCTTATCTTCTAGCTGCTGATTATTGTGCATTTTATGTGTTCGTTCAGAACGATGTTCACTTTATCCTGCATTGTTTTATTAGTTGAGTTGACTGTATTACTCTAAGGGGCCTGGGCGGGAGGAGGGGATTTTTCTTTCAACTGGAATAAGAATCGGGAGACATTCAAAATACAAGCTGCTGATTCACCATCAGCCATTTTGTGCCACCTTTCAAAGTCAAATCCGCTGTCTCGACAGCTAGGGGAAGAATTCCTTTTAGCAGACTGCTGTGATAAGATTTTAACCAGATTTGCATCAGTTAGCCATCTTGTAATTGGAGGGGAGAGAATAATTATAGATTGTGACCACACCAATTCCCCCAGTCCCACACAGGCACGCGCGCGCGCGCTCACAGATGAATATAGTCAATGGAATTACATTATTTTGCATTATTTTTTTGTTGGTAATTTAGGAAGTTGTGGCAGTCTGCGGTGGGGTGGAATTGTGTGGGAGGTGGGGGGGGGGGGGTGGGGGGGGGGAGGTAAGGAGTGAAAAACACGTTTGATGAAAAAACACTTTGGAACAATTCTGAAATCCGAGACTTTATCTTGGGAACATCAAAAATGAACTGTGCGATTAATTGTTTAGTCCCTGAGGGTGCTGTAATTAAATTAATTTAATTATAACAGCTAAAGAGAATGAATTTAAATATTTATCAGGAAAGCAGGCAATCCAGTTAGGGAGAGTGGATAAATTACAAAGCCATTGGAGTGTGGCCAAGTTATTTACAAGGTGACCTTTCCCAGACTCTACGCACACTCAGAGTGATCTTTATCAAAAATGTGTGCAGCTCCGGAATGCACTAAGTAATCTCAAGCTGATTTTGTTTGTTAGATTCTAATAGGGAACATGTATTTCCCCCTTCAATTCAATGATATTCTCCTGGGTAGGAGATTGTTTGCCCAATTGAATGTAATGCTCACAGAATAATGCTCAAATCTCAGTAACAAAGGTAAAGGGCATGATTTTACTGCCACGCTCCTCTCAAAACCGTAAATTCCTGCCCGAGGTCAATGGGCCTTTCCATTGTCCGCCCTTCACCCACTCCGATTCCCGAGGTGGACAGGGCGATAAACTTCCAGCCAAAGGTTTCACCTAAGCTTAGCATGTGCTCGTGTGGGACCCGGTTAACAGCTAAAGAGAATGAATTTAAATATTTATCAGGAAAGCAGGCAATCCAGTTAGGGAGAGTGGATAAATTACAAAGCCATTGGAGTGTGGCCAAGTTACTTACAAGGTGACCTGTCCCAAAATGAGACAACAAATCGAATGTGCCAACAATGATCCTCTCATGAGTTTAGGCCTTTGGTTTGTGACTTGGGCAGGGTCATCTCTGTTTACAATCTATATAAATGATCTGCAAGCAGGGACAGAGTGTAACATAGCAAAGTTTGTGGATGATATTGCATGGCGGCACAGTGGCACAGTGGTTAGCACTGCTGCCTCTCAGCGCCAGAGAGAGACCCACGTTTGGATTCCCAGATTGGATCACTGTCCGTGTGGAGTTTGCACGTTCTCCCCATGTCTGTGTGGGTTTCCTCCAGTTGCTCTGGTTTCCACAGTCCAAAGATGTGTAAGTTAGGTGCATTGGCCATGCTAAATTGCCCCTTAGTGTCCTGGGATGTGTAGGTTAGAGGAATTAGTGGAGTAAATATGTGGGGTTATGGGGATAAGGTCTAGTTGGGATTGTTGTCAGTGCAGACTCAATGGGCCGAATAGCCTCCTTCTGCACTAGAGGCTTTCTATGATTTTGAAATAGGTGGGAACACAGGCAGTTAAGAGGATATAAAGATTTTACAGACTGATATAGATAGGCTAGGAGAATGGGCCAAAATGTGGCAGATGGAGTTTAATGTGGATAAGTGTGAGGCTGATCGAGGTATATAAAATTTGAAAAGGGATTGATAAAGTAAATTTAGACCAAATGTTTCCTCTTATGGGACAATCTAGAACAAATGGTCACAGGTATGGTTTGAGAGCGATAGGTTTAAAACTGAGATGAGGAGGAACTACTTCTCATACAGGGTGGTGAATTTGTGGAACTCGCTGCCCCATAGAGCGGTGGAGTCTGAATCATTAAATGGTTTCAAGAGGTTTCACAACACCAGGTTAAAGTCCAACAGGTTTATTTGGTATCACGAGCTTTCAGAGCACTGCTCCTTCATCAGGTGAGTCCAGCTGATGAAGGATGAAGGTCCTGCTGAAGGAGCAGCGCTCCGAAAGCTCATGCTACCAAATAAACATGCTGGACTTTAACCCGGTGTTGTGAGACTTCTTACTGTGCCCATCCCAGTCCAATGCCGGCATCTCTACCTCATGGTTTCAAGAAGGAGATAGATATATTTCTAATAAAAAAAGGGATATGGTGAACGGGTAGGGGGTGAATATAAGACCAGGGAGAGATCAGTCATGATCTGATTGAATGGCGGAGCAGGCTCGAAGGACTGAATTTGCCGACTTCTGTTCCTAATTCCTATGTTCCTATGTTCCTATTTCAGAGAGTTACTGTGAATATAGCATTGACATTCTGAATGTCGCTCGTCAAGGTGCCCCCACTGGATTTTCATATTTCCAAGCTGAATTACTTTATGAGAGAAAGTTGGATGTTCAGAGCACATGAGCTGTTGTTATTGCCGAATTAGGGGACAAAAACTGTCCATTCTTGAAAAGGTTTCTCTCACTTGTCCTACAAAAAAAGACCCGCCTCAAATTCTGAAAATGACTTTGTGTGTGTGTGTGGTCACATGAAATATGATTTGCTCTGCACCGTAATCCGAAAGATTGATGATAATACACAGCCCTGGCTTCCTGATTTAGTTCTGTTAGTAATTAAGCTACAAACCATAAGGAATTGTGTTAGAACACTGTTAAGGCAAGCTTTATTAACTTAGATCCAACAATAACAGAGCGGAAAGTAAAATAAATGCAAAGTTGACCTTGTTTTGAGGAAAACCTACTGCACCTGTTCTTAGCATAAAGATGACTTCACACACAGGCGGCAGCTCCAGTTTATAGCATAGCTGGAGTCTGGCAATTAGCCACTTGAAGCTGCAAATACAAGCAACACCACTTTTTTTTCATATTATGCAAACATAATAAACAGATGGTGCCTGATGCCTGCATAAATATCTGGGCACAATCTGTATATTATTCAACCAGGCTCATTTATGTGCATTGCCCTATCATGCTGGGATCCACATATTGTAGCAAGTAGCCCTAACATGTTAATCAATGCTAATTTTCACATCACGAGTCGTTTTGAATGAAACTGTGTTTTTGTGATGGTAATCCACCTTGGTGCATGCCAAGGTGAGCCCCCTGCAGGATTTCTGTACAAGATGAAGGCTCCTGATCGCTTGTCAGGGCAGAGGCCGAGTGGGAAGAGAGGTGTGTTCCTGAGACTGGAGGTACAAAAGGCATAGCTAGATTGCAGTCCAGCACATGCAGCAATGACAGGTAGCTAATCCGGGGACGACTGGCACGCAGGGCTAATTTTCCCCCTAATTTTGCGAATCGTTTGAAAGAGCGATTCGTAATAAATAACGGGGTATTTGCTGCAAACCTCTAATTTGCAATGCTTTTCAAGGCAGGAGTAGCGCACAGAAAATGCTCAGAGGCCGTACAGCAGGCAAACAAAATCTCCCTGCATATCTTATCTTCTTCTTTGTCATCAGCTCTATGCCTGAAGGCAGGTCCTTGGAGGTTATTCTGTGAACCACAGATAAATTGTGTGATGTCTTTACTGGGGGTAGAGCAAAGAGGCAGGTCCTGAGGCTACCTCAGCCAGAACAGGGTTTGGACCTGAAATTTCCAATATGTGTTGCTATCATGTAAAGTCGTTCCCCCCGCACCGCCCCCCCCACCCAAAACCATGAAATCAGGAAGATTCCCATTTGAACCAAATGCAGTCGCATGTGACACATGATTCCTTTCTTTTCGGCACAGCGGTTAGCACTGCTGCCTCACAGCTCCAGGGACCTGGGCGCGATTCCCGGCTCAGGTCACTGTCTGTGCGGAGTTTGCATGTTCTCCCCGTGTCTGCGTGGGTTTTCCCTTGGTGCTCCGGTTTCCTCCCACATTCTGAAAGACGCGCTGGTTAGGTGCATTGACCCGAACAGGCGCTGGACTGTGGCGACTCGGGGAATTTCACAGTAACTTCATTGCAGTGTTAATGTAAGCCTTGTGATGAATAGATAAACTAACTAAACTAAATTTTCCAGCTCAAGGATTTTATCCCAAATTCCAGTTTCCCGTGAAATTCTATGCCAGTCGGGATTCTATGATTGAGACTCTGGAAATGAAGGCAATAAAAGCAGTTGAGGGGGATGAGGTCAGAGTCATCTCTTAACTTTATGGCTATTACCCTTTGATTCACACCACGTTTATCCTTGTTCATTTATTCTCTCATTCCAGTTGAATACATCATAGACTCCTGCAAATGTGTTGGTGTTTCAAAGGGTTTCTTACTACTTAAAGTTTTAAAGTTCATTTATTAGTGTCACAAGTAGACTTACATTGACACCACAGTGAAGGTACTGCGAAAATCCCCCAGTCGCCACACTCAGACACCTGTTCAGGTACACTGAGGGAGAATTTAGCATGGCCAATCTACCTAACCAGCACGTCTTTCGGACTGTGGGAGGAAACCGGAGCACCCGGAGGAAACCCATGCAGACACAGGGAGAACGTGCAAACTCCGCACAGAGAGTGGCCGAAGCTGGGTATCAAACTCGTGTCCCTGGCGCTGTGAGGCAGCAATGCTAACCACTGTGCCACCATGCCGCCCCGTGTTGGTATTGGTGGACTGCTCCACTTTGTGCCTAAGATTTGCCAGCAGTCGAGCCTCCACCACATAGCTCACAACAACACACCCCTACAGTGGCAAGCACCTTCAGAGAGGTATTCAAACTAGGCGAGGAAATCAATTGGCAAGTCGCGTGAGGGAGCAATTAGAGAGGTACAGCAAGGGCATGAGGGTACTTTAAATATGACAGGTTTGCAGGAGCCATAAACTGCAGATCAGAGAATGTGACCAACAATTCACATTTGACAAGAGCAATCAGAAATGTTCTTTGGGAGTTCAGCGTCGATACCTCAGTTCCATGTCAATGCCACAGGGTCATTTACAGCGGTTAGCACTGCTGCCTCACAGCACCAGGGACCTGGGTTTGATTCCCGGCTTGGGTCAGTGTCTGTCTGGCGTTTGCACATTCTCCCCGTGTCTGCGTGGGTTTCCTCCGGGTGCTCCAGTTTCCTCCCACAGTCCAAAGATGTGCGGGCTAGATTGATTGGCCATGCTAAATTGACCCTAGAGTCAGAGGATTAGCAGGGTAAATATGTGGGGTTATGGGAGTGGGGCATGTGTGAGATTGTGATCGGTACAAACTCGATGGGACGAATTGCCTTCTTCTGCACTGTGGGGATTCTATGATTCTATGAAGTAGGCTTACACTAACATTGCAATGAAGTTACTGTGAAAATCCCCTAATTGCCACACTCCGACGCCTGTTCGGGTACACTGAGGGAGAATTTAGCATGGCCAATGCACTTAACCAGCACGTCTTTTGGACTGTGGGAGGAAACTGGAGCACCCAGAGGAAACCCACGCCGACACGGGGAGAACGTGCAGACTCCACACAGACAGTGAACAAGCTGGGAATCGCACCCGGGACCCTAGCATTGTGAGGCAGCAGCGCTAAACACTGTAATCCAGAGAGCAGAGCAAGATCTGGGGACCTGGGTTCAAATCCCACCAAGGCATTTGAATTCAATAAAAGCCTTGAATTAAATGTCTGCTGATGACCATGAAACCATTGACGATTGTAAAAAATCATCTGGTTCACTAATGGCCTTCAGGGAAGGAAATCTGCCTTCCTTACCTGGTCTGGCCTACATGTGACTCCAGATCCACAGCAACATGGTTGACTCTCAACTGCCGTCTGGTGGGGACGGGCAATAAATGTTGGCCCAGCCAGCGATGCCCACACCCTGTAAATGATTTTTTTTAAAAATTGTTGTCGTCCCAGATATAAGGCACACAAAAAGAAAGGAACAGAAAAAAGCTGTTTGTACACTTGTATCATTTGCAAGTAAATGTTCAAAGCTGAGGAATGACCCAGATAACAATTCTGCAGGCAGCCACAAGCAATAAGCAATCTATTCATCCACAATTTGTCCTACTCTGACTGTTAAAATACCAGCTCAGCTTCTCTTTTCTGAATGCGCGCAGTTAATCAACAGAAGTCAAGATGCTGCTTGCAAAGTCACAGATAGCAAAATGCCCAGGTATAACCTCAATAACAGATTCGCAGATAAGATGGGAGCTCACGTTCCGCTGTAAATAGAAAGATTGCTTTCGACCCTGCTTTACTATTGTCATGGTACCACTTGCAGAATATTTGAGATCAAGTGGTTCAAATGACTTTGTATTTATTTTGCATTATCTTCTCAGCAGTGAATACATTTACAGTCGTAACACACTGCCCTCTAAATACAATCTTTCCATTTTTAAAAAAAGTCTCTGTGAGATTTCATTATTTCCAAGGAGGTCAAAATTGCTACAATTGCATTGAAACACATGGGGTGAGGGGCCACAATTTTAACCTCATGGGATTGGGCGGAATGCTATTTTTCATGTTATCATAGAATCCTTACAGTACAGAAGGAGGCCATTCGGCCCATCGAGCCTGCACCGACAACAATCCCACCCAGGCCCCATCCCCGTAACCCCACATTTTTACCCTGCTAATCTCCCTGACACTAGGGTCAATTTAGCATGGCCAATCAACCTAACCCGTATATTTTTGGACTGTGGGTGGAAACCGGAGCACCCGGAGGAAACCCACGCAGACACAGGGAGAACGTGCAAACTCCACACAGACAGTGACCCAAGCCGGAAATCGAACCTGAGTCCCTGGCGCTGTGAGACAGCAATGCTAACCACGGTGCCACTGTGCCGCCCATCTACCCAATATTTCTGCTTAGCTTTGGTGGATTGTTAAAACGGAAAGTGAGGGGCATAAACCCAACAAACTCATTAGCTTCCCAGCGAGCTGATTTAAATTAAAACGACTTACATTGGCTCGGTGAAGAATCAGCTTTTTGTCTGCTTCATGCGTTCCCTGCCAGGTGAGTTTGGGTAAAAATTGCCCCCATGAACTCAGATGGAGAAAAAGAAAGAAAATATATCTCACTCCAGACTTCTCTAATTTAGTTTCTGGCTGGTGATACCTGCACACACAAAGCAATAAAATTCTCTGTAAAACCACAGAAGACAAGTTTCCATTCTTATTTTTTGTCCTTTCATGGATGTAGGCAGTGCTGGCAACACCAGCATTTGTTGCCTATCTCTAACTGCCCTTTCCTTGGCAGCATCATTTGGCTGGATGGCACAGTGGAACAGTGGTTAACACTGCTGCCTCACAGCACCAGGGACCCGGGCTCAATTCCGGCCTTATGTGACTGTCTGTGTTGAACAAAGAACAAAGAACAATACAGCACAGGAACAGGCCCTTCGGCCCTCCAAGCCCGCGCTGCTCCCTGGTCCAAACTAGACCATTCTTTTGTATCCCTCCATTCCCACTTCATTCATGTGGCTATCTAGATAAGTCTGAAACGTTCCCAGTGTGTCCGCCTCTACCACCTTGCCCGGCAGCGCATTCCAGGCCCCCACCACCCTCTGTGTAAAATACGTCCTTCTGATATCCGTGTTAAACCTGCCCCCCCTCACCTTGAACCTATGACCCCTCGTGAACGTCACTACCGCCCTGGGAAAAAGCTTCCCACCGTTCACCCTATCTATGCCTTTCATAATTTTATACACCTCTATTAGGTCACCCCTCATCCTCCGTCTTTCCAGTGAGAACAACCCCAGTTTACCCAATCTCTCCTCATAACTAAGCCCTTCCATACCAGGCAGCATCCTGGTAAACCTCCTCTGCACTCTCTCTAAAGCCTCCACGTTGAGTCTGCACATTCTCCCCAAGTATGCGTGGGTTTTCTTCGGGTGCTCTGGTTTCTTCCCACAGTCCAAAGATGTGTAAATTAGGTGGATTCGTCATGCTAAATTGCCTCTTAGTGTCCCACAATATGTAGATTAGTGGGGTAAATATGTGGGTTTGCATGGATAAGGCCTGGGTAAAATGCTCAGTTGGAAAGCCATTGCAGGCTCAATGGGCCAAGGGGCCTCTTCTGTACTGTAGGGATTCTATGGTTCTATGATTTCAGAGGGCAGTAAAGAGCCAGCCACATTGCTGTGGGTCGAGATTCACATGTAGGCCAGACTGGGTAAGTGTCAGAGATCCTGAGTGCCAGAAACCTTCGGCACTTTTAGACAATTCTCAGTATAAACAGCGCTGGACACCATGTATCCAATGTGAGGCTTTAATGACTTGTGCACAAGGAGAACCCCCTCTTTGCAGCTGTCCTGCGAGTGCTTCTAACGTTACAGAAAAACAATTTAGCAGTTATAGTCAATTACAGCCAATCAGAAACAAGTAATTTTTCAAATCCTTCTTTTACATACATATTTGCCAATTAAATTCTGGCTTTTCGCCCTTTCTCATTCGATGAAAAACTGACTTCTGCAAATCCTTCATTTGCATAGCACATCCCCATATCTCGCCTTTGGTATTTGTTACGGAAAAATCTGGTCTTGCTCACCCTCTGGTGAAGGCCGAAAAGCAGAATGTTGAAAATGAGCCTGTTCATGCTGAATAGCAGACACTGACTCCTTTGAAAGTCTGCAAAGTGATAAACATTTTCACTAGCTGTTATAGAGCTGTTACAGAGCAAGCATGAAACTTCAATCTGAGCATTTTAACTTCCACATAAGAAAAGCAGATTTCCTTCCCTGATTGGTTTTCATGACAATTGATGAATGTTGTTCACCATCCTGACTCAGAAATATATCCCTGTTCTGTCGCTATCGCTGGGTCCAAATCCTGGAACTCCCTCCCTAACTGCACAGTGGGTGCAGTGATTCAAGAAGGAAGCTCACCACCACCTTCTTAAAGGCAATTAGGGATGGACAATAAATTCAGGCTGGGCCAACGATGCCCATGAATGAATTAATAAAAAGAGCTTCATGGCCACCATTTCTGTGAACTAGATTTCAGTTCTAGATTTTATTACTTGCATTTAAATTTCACTAGCTTGAACCCATGTGCTCAGGACATTAGAGCTGGCATGTGGGTTGTGAACCCAGTCACATTACCACTATGCCAATGACTCCCATACAAATGACACTTTATAATACTTATTATTGTAATGTGATTCAGCAGATGGATAAAAACATAATGCCAGGGCAGTGGTTAGCACTGCTGCCTCACAACGCCGGGGACCCAGGTTCGAATCGGGTCACTGTCTGTGTGGAGTTTGCACATTCTCCCCGTGACTGTGTGGGTTTCCTCTG
Source organism: Mustelus asterias (assembly GCF_964213995.1). Lineage (NCBI taxonomy): Eukaryota > Metazoa > Chordata > Chondrichthyes > Carcharhiniformes > Triakidae > Mustelus > Mustelus asterias. The sequence goes on along the minus strand of NC_135810.1, from coordinate 9,995,747 downwards.
GGTGCTCCGGTTTCCTCCCACACTCCAAAGATGTGTGGGTTAGGTGGATTGGCCATGCTAAATTGACCCTAATGTCAGGGGGATTAGCAGGGTAAATGTATGGGGTTATGGGAATAGGGCCTGGATGGGATTGTGGTCAGTACAGACTTGATGGGCCGAATGACTTCCTTCTGCACTGTAAGGTTTCTATGGAAAAGGAAAAGCTCATTTAGTCCCATTGGCCTGATCTCTACATCCAATGAGATCATCTATGACTCATGTGTGACTTCCCTTCAAATACCCACCTTTGTTCTGTGTCTCTTAACATCTTTGGTTAATAAAATCAATCTCAAGCTTCAATTTTCCTGTACCAGCCTGCAGTGATGCTCACTGCTGTCAGGACTGGGATATCCCAGCTATGTAAGTGGATGTGTTTTGAGTAAACTAAAATCAAACTATACTCCTGCCTAAAAATAGCACCCTGGGAAATGCGGCCACAGTGTGTCACATGCTTGGATTGGACTTTTGGAGATTATTTTCCTGTATTTGATTACTCTTCAGGGCCTGAATTGCTAAGCTGTCAGAAGTGTTAACGTGGAATCGTCGAATGATTGCAGAACAGAAGGAGGCTATTTGGCCCATGGTGCCTGTGCTGATTCTCTGCAGGAGCAACCCAACCTGTCCCACTCCTCATTGACCTGCATCTTTTTTTTCCCAACAGGAGCTATTCCAATTCCATTTTGAAAACCATGCTTGAATCTGCCTCTGCCACACTCTCAGGCAGCAAGTCCCAGAGACTAACCACTCGCTGCGCAGAACAGTTTTTTTTACCCCATCTCGCCATTGCTTCTGTTGCTGATCTAAGTGTGCCCTAATTCCAGATCATTTTGCCAAAGGGCAGAGTTTCATAGAATCCCTACAGTCGAGAAGGAGGCCATTCAGCCCGTCGGGTCTGCACCAACTCTTCAAAAGAGCATCTTATCCAGGCCCTATCCCTGTAACCCCACAGATGCTCTGGTTGCCTCCCAAAGTCCAAAGATGTGCGGGTTAGATTGATTGGCCGTGCTAAATTGACCCTTAATGTCAGGGGGATGTGCAAACTCCACACAAACAGTCACCCAAGGTCGGAATTGAACCCGGGTCCCTGTCGCTGTGGAGGCAGTAGTGCTAACCACTGTGCCATCGTACCCGCTCTGCATAGACGCTCATGATTTAGAAACATAGAAAAACTACAGCACAAAACAGGCCCTTTGGCCCCACAAGTTGTGCCATTTGATGCACATCTTTCAAATCTCATCTTAATTCCTTGCTCTACTGTTTGATTCTTTAAAACATTCATTCATGGGACGTGGGCGTTGCTGGCTGGCCAGCATTTATTGCCCTTCTCTAGTTGCGCTTGGAGGGCAGCTGAAAGTCAACCACATTGCTGTGGCTCTGGAGTCACATGCAGGCCAGACCAGGTAAGGACGGCAGATTTCCTTCCCTAAAGGACATTGGTGAACGAGATGGGTTTTTCCAACAAATGACAATAATTTTATGGTCATCAGTGGATTCTTAATTCCAGATATTTCTTATTGAATTCAAATTCCACCATCTGCCGTGGCAGGATTCGAACCCAGGTCCCCAGAACATTAGCTGAGTTTCTGAATTAATAGTCTAGCAATGATACCACTAAGCCAGCGCAACACACATCTGGCATAGTGTAGAATCTTGTTCGGTATTTTCCTTCATTTTCCTGGCTAGGTGTTCCAGTTTATAAATGTTCTTCCCACCCGGACTACGGAGTTGCTTCACAAAGGATTATCAGCTGCTCGAGATGGACTTTACAGCACACTGACTGCCTGAGCTTTTTTTTTTGTTAAAAACTAAATCTAGTTTCAATGTTGAAAATTGGATTGTCATTTTTTCTCCTTGCGCTGCTGGTTTATGAAGTAATGAATACGATGTGGAATGTTTGCCCAGCGTTTCTTCAGTACTCAGCCAAGTTGTTTCTGGTGGGTAACGCTGAATGAAAAAGACTTGCCCAGATTGAATTACTCTAAAATAAATCAAAGGATCACGCAGACACCAACCTCATTTTTGTTTTATCCTGAGGTAGTTTTATAATGCTGAGCTTGGCTTCGGTTGAGACGCACAAAAAACTTCAAATAATGACCCAATTTCTCCTCTTTTTGTAGGAGTTGCAGTGGAAACATTATAGGGACAAAATTGACTTTAACAACAACCAACATTTTCTTTTATTAATTCTGCTCTCCCCTCCCTAAAGGGACAGGAGCAACTGAGAACAATAAGTAAAGTTTGATTCTGGGATAGAAAGTATGGAGGTTAAACTCATGTCAACAAAAGAATTAAAAATATCAGAGAAAGTTGTCTGTCTCCTGCTTTGCGCAGGAGGGTGATGAAGGATCAGCTGATCCAGCCCAGCCCAGCCACCCCTCCTCCCCCCTCGCCCCACCCCACAAGATAATGGCTGAAGTAGCAGAACTAAAAGCTGGAATTCTCCCGCCTTACCCACCGTGAGACAGAAATTTCGGCAGACCATTCTAAAGACCGTTGAACTTGGGCGGAAATTTCTGGTCCTGAGGCATGCACGGCCCTCCCACCCTACACCCCCAGCAGCCATGTAACCTCTGGGAAGGAAACATCCTTTCCGGATCTATCACAGCTTGGTATGGCTCCTACTCTGACCAAGACCGCAAGTAACTGCAAAGGGTTGTGAATGTAGCCCAGTCCATCATGCAAACCGGTCTCCCATCCATTGACTCTGTCTATACTTCCCGCTGCTTCGGAAAAGCAGCCAGCATAATCAAGAATCCCACGCATCCCGGACATCCTCTCTTCCACCTTCTTCCATTGGGATAAAAATATAAAAGTCTGAGGTCACGTACCAACCGACTTCTTCCCTGCTGCCATCAGACTTTGGAATGGACCTACCTTATACTGAGTTGATCATTCTCTACACCCTAGCTATGACTATAACAGTACATTCTGCACCCTCTCCTGGGACGGCACGGTAGCACAGTGGTTAGCTCCTGGGACCTGGGTTCAAATCCCAGCTTGGGTCGCTGTCTGTGTGGAGTTTGTACGTTCTCCCTGTGTCTGTGTGGGTTTCCTCCGGGTGCTCCGGTTTCTGCCCACAGTCCAAAGATGTGCGGGCTAGGTTGATTGGCCATTCTAAATTGCTCCTTAGTGTCCTGGGATGCATAGGTTAGAGGGGTTAGTGGGTGGATATGAGGATAGGGCCTGGTTGGTGCAGACTCGATGGGCCGAATGGCCTCTTTCTGCACTGTAGGATTCTATGATTTCCTTTTCTGCTATGTACTCAATGAATGGTATGCTTTGTCTATTAGCACGCAAGAAACAATACTTTTGACTCTATACCAATACTTGACAATAATAAATAATAAATTAAATTAAATCAAAACTCAAGGGCAATGTGGAAAATAAAAAACCCTGGAAAATTCCTATCCAATACCCACAGGAGTTAGAATCATAGAATCTACAATGCAGAAGGAGGTCATTCATCCCATCGAGTCTGTACTGACCACAATCCCACCCAGGAGCTATTCCCGTAACCCTGCACATTTACCCTGCTCATTCCCCTGACACTGGGGTCAATTTACCAAGGCCAATCAACCTAACCTGCACATCTTTGGACTGTGAGAGGAAACCGGAGCACCCAGAGGAAACCCACGCAGACATGGGGAGAAAATGCAAAATTCACACAGACAGTGATTGACCCAAGACAGGAATTGAACCCAGGTCCCTGGTGTTGTGAGGCAGCAGTGCTAACCACTGTGCCACCATGCCGCTGAGGTTGACAATAGATCACATGGACCAAATTAGATATTTTAAACTATTACATGGGCTGAAATTCTCCCTTCTCACCCGTTGCGGGAATCGTAGTGGGCGAGACAGATGATTGACGGAATATTTAAAGGTCCGTTGAGCTTGGGTGGGAATTTCTAGTCTTGGGGCGCTCGCGGCCGGAGAATCCCATCCAATAAGATCCAAATTGAATTGTGTTTTCATTTGTTTGTTAGCTTTAGATTGTTTCATCCTCCTCTTGCACAGTGCGTTTGAGGGATGACCCCCTCGTAAGCCTCTGCATTTGGCAGGGGAAGAGTTCAGAGAAAGGCGACTCACGCTAAGTCTAAAAGAGGCATCTTAGCGATTAGCATCTGCCTCTCCATGGTGTCAGATATTTATTTGCTCTGTCCCATCGCATTATCTTATAGGGTTCACTTCAGAATTCAGTGTGACATTTGATTGTTGCTTACATAGGAATTTGTGAGAGGCATCAACAAAAAGTGGTAGAAGCTTGTAAAACTTTGAAATGCAGGACAACCAGAATGGCTTTCCCTAGGATGGCAAGGCCTATGGTTTCTGAGCCCTCATCTGATCTTTAATTATGTGCCATCTTGTCTTGCGAGTTGGTCTTGAAACATTCTTCTCTGTTCTCTGCAGTAGAATTGAGCAAAAATATGGTGAATACTGATAACGCAAATGTGAATTGTCGCTGAGTAATTTAATCATTTGATGCATTAAAGTTCCCTTTCATATCATTTGACAAAGGGAATTGTCCTGGCCCAACATTCTTCACTCAGGAAGAAACAGATTCTGCATCTCACTCTCTGTCTGGGATGTTAAGTCACAAGAGGGACAGGACTGGCAACTGAATATTCCGGGGTATAAGTGTTTTAGGCGAGACAGAGGAGGGGCCAAAAGAGGTGGGGGAGTAGCAGTATTAGTTAGAGAGCATATTACAGCGGTGCAGAGGGAGGACAATTCAGAGGGGTCGTGTAACGAGTCACTGTGGGTGGAGCTCAGAAACAGGAAGGGCGCAGTCACTATGTTGGGGGTATACTACAGGCCCCCCAACAGCCCAAGGGAAGTGGAAGAATGGATATGTCAGGAGATAATGGATAGGTGCCGGAAAAATAGGGTTGTTGTAGTGGGAGACTTCAATTTCTCTGGTATAGACTGGAAATCGCGTAGGGCTGGGAGTCTGAATGGGGAGGCATTTGTAAAATGCATACAGGAAGGTTCTTTGGAACAATATGGAGATAGTCCAACTAGAGAGGGGGCTATACTGGACCTAGTACTGGGGAATGAGCCCGGTCAGGTCTTCAAAATTTCGGTAGGGGAACATGTGGCAAATAGTGACCACAATTCTGTTAGCTTTAGGATAGCGATGGAAAAGGATGAGTGGTGTCCCAAGGGTAAGGTGTTGGATTGGGGCAAGGCTAATTTTAGTGGGATTAGGCAGAAATTGGCAGCTGTTGATTGGGAGAGACTGTTTGAGGGTAAATCCACATCTGGCATGTGGGAGTCTTTTAAGGAACAGTTGTTAGGGCTGCAGGATAGGCATGTGCCTGTAAAAAAGAAGGATAGGAAGGGTAGGATTCGAGAACCGTGGATAACCAGGGAAATTGAGGGATTGGTCAAAAAGAAAAGAGAGGTGTATGTTAGGTCCAGGCAGCTAAAAACGGAGGGAGCTCTGGAGGAATACAAAGAAAGTAGGAAAGAACTCAAACGAGGAATTAGAAGGGCAAAAAGGGGTCACGAAATGTCCTTGGCAGACAGGATTAAGGAGAATCCCAAGGCATTTTATTCATACGTTAGGAACAAAAGGGTTGTCAGGGAAAAAATCGGACCTCTCAGGGACAAAAGTGGGGAATTATGCTGAGAGCCCAAAGAAGTAGGGGAGATCCTAAATTAATACTTTGCGTCCGTATTCACAAAGGAGAAGGATGTGTTGACTGGGAGTGTCTCGGAGGGGAGTGTTGACCCATTAGAGAAAATCTCCATTACAAGGGAGGAAGTGTTCGGTTTTTTAGGGAATATAAAGACTGACAAATCCCCAGGGCCTGATGGAATCTATCCAAGGCTGCTCAGGGAGACGAGAGATGAAATCGCTGGGCCTCTGACGCAAATCTTTGTCTCATCACTGGACACAGGTGAGGTCTCAGAGGATTGGAGGATAGCTAATGTGGTCCTGTTATTTAAGAAGGGTAGGAAGGATAACCCGGGAAATTATAGGCCGGTGAGCTTGATGTCCGTGGTCGGGAAGTTGTTGGAGAGGATTCTTAGAGATAGGATGTATACGCATTTAGAAAGGAATAAACTCATTAACGATAGTCAGCATGGTTTTGTGAGAGGGAGGTCATGCCTCACTAACCTGGTGGAGTTTTTTTGAAGAAGTGACTAGGATGGTTGACGAGGGAAGGGCCGTGGATGTCGTCTATATGGACTTTAGTAAGGTGTTTGATAAAGTCCCTCATGGTAGGTTGGTGCAAAAGGTTGGATCTCATGGGATAAAGGGGGAGGTGGCTAGATGGGTGGAGAACTGGCTTGGTCACAGAAGACAGAGGGTGGTAGTGGAAGGGTCTTTTTCCGGCTGGATGCCTGTGACTAGTGGTGTTCCGCAGGGCTCTGTATTGGGACCTCTGCTGTTTGTGATTTATATTAACGATCTGGAAGAAGGTGTAACTGGGGTGATCAGTAAGTTTGCGGATGACACGAAAATGGCTGGACTTGCAGACAGTGAGGAACATTGTCAGAGGCTACAGAAGGATATAGATAGGCTGGAAATTTGGGCAAAGAAATGGCAGATGGAGTTCAATCCAGATAAATGTGAAGTGATGCATTTTGGTAGAACTAACGTACGGGGGAGCTATACGATAAATGGCAGAACCATAAAGGGTGTAGATACGCAGAGGGACCCGGGTGTGCAAGTCCACAGATCCTTGAAGGTGACGTCACAGGTGGAGAAGGTAGTGAATAAAGCATATGGCATGCTTGCCTTTATAGGACGGGGCATAGAGTATAAAAGTTGGGGTCTGATGTTGCGGTTGTATAGAACGTTGGTTCGGCCGCATTTGGAATACTGCGCCCAGTTCTGGTCGCCACACTACCGGAAGGACGTGGAGGCTTTAGAGAGAGAACAGAGGAGGTTTACCAGGATGTTGCCTGGTGTGGAAGGGCTTAGTTATGAGGAGAGATTGGGTAAACTGGGGTTGTTCTCACTGGAAAGACGGAGGATGAGGGGTGACCTAATAGAGGTGTATAAAATTATGAAAGGCATAGATAGGGTGAACGGTGGGAAGCTTTTTCCCAGGTCGGTGATGATGTTCACGAGGGGTCATAGGTTCAAGGTGAGGGGGGGAGGTTTAACACAGATATCAGAAGGACGTATTTTACGCAGAGGGTGGTGGGGGCCTGGAATGCACTGCCGGGCAAGGTGGTGGAGGCGGACACACTGGGAACGTTTAAGACTTATCTAGACAGAAACATGAATGGAGTGGGAATGGAGGGATATAAAAGAATGGTCTAGTTTGGACCAGGGAGCGGCGCGGGCTTGGAGGGCCGAAGGGCCTGTTCCTGTGCTGTATTGTTCCTTGTTCTTTATATATTGTGTGAAACAAGAGTGACCACACTTCAAAAATCATTCATTGGTGCAAAGTGCATTGGGGTGTCTTAAGGGTCTCTGAGGGCTGCTTTAATAAGTGTATATTCTTTTTTTCTACCCAGATCCACTTTAAAGTAATTAAACTATGGGGAAGACATCATGATTGCGCTTGTCAGTATTGCTGATGGCTTGTGGTAGAATCAAAAGTTGGTATTTTACATGTTTATTTGCATGATTTTAATCACCAACAGTGGTTGCTCCTGGCAATATACCATGAACTGAGAGACACTTTGTCACCGATTTCCTTTCTCTCCCCTCTGACTTGTGACATGGCAGTTCCACTGTGGATCAACATCCTTCATTCTCCAACTAAGTGCCCAATCTTAGTGCGCAAGTCCAGAAAATGGGCAACCTATTGAACGATGTGTATTTTGCAACTCAGCCTAACCATCAAACACTGGCATTTAAGTTTATTTATTATTGTCACAAATAGGCTTACATTAACACGACAATGAAGTTACTGTGAAAATTCCCTAGTTGCCACACTCTGGCGTCTATTCAGGTACACTGAAGGAGGACTTAGCATGGCCAATGCACCTAATCAGCAGACACGGGGAGAACGTGCAAACTCCTCACAGACAGTGACCCAAATCAGGGATTGAACCTGTGTCCCTGCCGCTATGAGGCAGCAGTGCCACCTGTACCACCGTGTCGCCGGGGCTCACCAGATAGTGACCAAGAATGTTTATTATTTTTCCCCCCTTTTCTCTTGGTCCAGGAACACTTGAGCCAATATGTTGACACCCTCCCTTGCAAGAGCTACCTGACAACTAGCCATCATCTTGAGAATGAAGAGCAAATGATTTACACAAAAAATATGACGAGTCAGAGTGCTTTACTGGAAACAGTGCTGGATTCAGAATCCGTAATAGCTTTTTAAAATGAAATGGAGGAAGGTTGGAAAATATAAGGGGAACGTGAAGGCCAGGGAAAGAATGGGTTTAATAGCATCACTCTCCCTGTAGTGCACATCGGGATGGGGAGACTTCTTCTGTGTTGCAAAATTCTATGACTAGAGAATCAAATATTGGCAGAATACTAGGAAAAAAATAAAAGCAGAGCATAGAAGTAAAATAAAAGCAAGCCAACCTTTGTGTAAACTGATCTTTATTTTGTCACCTGCAGTGTCACCTCAGGCGCCAAGGATCTATCCTTGATCTCCTCCTATTCTTGATGTATGTGCCATCTCTGAACAACATCCTCTATAACACTGCCTACAAGGCCCAGTAGGACATTTTTATCACTACACTCGTCTTGACAAACGCTACTGCGCTGTCTGACTTCTGAGCTGAGCTATTACTTTCTCCAATTTAACACAGGTAGAGCCACCTTGTCTGGCTCGCTCCAAAACCTCTGCTATCAATTCTGTCACCATCTCCAGCTGATCAGTCAGGATGAACCTGACAGTGTGCAACATTAGTCACCTGTTTTGATTCTGAACTGAGTTTCTGGCCCTGTAATCTTTTGTGCAAGGGAGGTTCTTCACGCAGAGTGTTGGGTGCCTGGAACGCGCTGCCAGAGGAGGTGGTGGAAGCAGGCACATTAGCAACATTTAAGAGGCATTTGGATGGGTACATGAACAAGGAGGGAAGAGAAGGATAGGGACTGAATTAGGGCAGAAGGTTTTTTTTTCAGTTTAGTTAGGGCATCAGGATCAGCACAGGCTTGGAGGGCCTGTTCCTGTGCTGTACTTTTCTTTGTTCCCAAGTGGTTCAGATTAAGATAGAAGCTGAAATATCATGAACAAACATTGAAAATAATACAGCCTGAATTTTCCTGTGGAGCAAAAACAATAAATAACCTTTCAGCTATCTAAAGATGCAATTATTGGTCAAATATTTCCAAACAAAATGCAAGGTTGATCATTGTAAATGTTTTGCCTTTGAATTTAAGATTATGAAGATGGCGAAGGAGGTGAGAAAGTTTGCATTTTTTATTTATAAATTGAATTATATGCCAAAACCTCCGACCTCGTCTGCGGCTGGGATTCTCCAGTGCCGCTGAGCTGAATGGAGTTTTGGCTGAGCGTCAAATTCTCCATTCTCGTTGGCAGTGGAGCTGGGATGATTGGGATCGGATAATCCCATCCACAATGTCTACTTTAAAGGAACTACATAGTTTGGGTAAATAGGAATTTTTAAAAATAAAAATTGCCGGATTGTCACTGCATTTGAACTTTGCCATGTCTCAATACTGCACTGTAATTCATGCCAAGTCTGGCTTCTTCCGAAATGCCAGGCACAACATCCCTGGGAAGAGTCCATTGCGGCACTGTATCATCGGGGGAAAGGCACTATCTGCTGAATGATAAGTTCAAGTATCCGGTGTGAATATTGGTGAATGGACAAATGTTAGAGAGGGGGTGAATGGGTAGGGTAGGTGTGTGGTAAGGCAAGTGCGAAGGGGAAGTGAGTGGATAGTGTGGCAGTTGGGTAGGGTGGCAGGTGGGTAGGGTGTCAGGTGGGTGAGCTGATTGGTGGCTTGGGTGGCAGATGGGTCAGGTGGTGGATGGATAGGGTGCAAAGTGGATGAAGTGGCGGGTGCCAAGATGGGTGAGGTGGCAGGTGGATTGTCAAGTTGGGCATTTGGTGGTCAGGGTAGAATTGATTCAGTGGAGTATCGGGCACCCACTTCTGTACTTACCCAAGAGTTAGACCGGGATTTTTCTGTCTAACATTTCCTGGGTAAATATTCAGGTAGGTTCCACGAAACAGTCCAAAGTCTCCGATTCTAATTCAGAGTCAGAGACATTCGTGGAAAGTCCTTGGGGAGCAGGGGAAATGGCTGGTGGAAGTTCAAACTTCCCAGGTAATTCACACGGAGATCAGCAAGCCTGGAGTTCCGTCAGATCGCGGTGCACATCGTGGGTCGCGTTTCCAGTCTCTGATGACCCAGAGCCTGGGGAAGATCTGGGACTATATAAATATAATCATGAGCTTTGTACACTGATTAAAAACACAGTAACATCTCATTTAACAAGTGTAACTTTTCAGGGTTTTTTTTACATTGAGACTAAGAGGGCAAGAGTTGAAGTCCTTGTCAATTTAGTGATATTTGATTGATTGCAATCTGGGGAGATTCTCAACAGCGTACTCTGTAGAAAAACTTAGTGACTGTAACTTCTGAATTTCTACATGTACAGACTCCAGTTGCTGTCAGTTTCCGATGGTGAACGCTGGCAATTTTATCGTCATTACCACAGCAGAATCTGGGCCAACATGATCCTTCAACCATTGAGACACCTGAAGCATGGTTTCAAAATCCCAATCATCTTTTCTATAATCATCCAGGCGTGAATCTGTATCTACCTCGGTCCTGTCCACTGGCAGGCACAATAGTGTCGTTTAGCCATGACTGCAGAAGATACCCTTGATCTCCCAGAGCAATCATTCCACTCTTCCTTCCCCTGAAACTAAACCTGCCGCAGATAATTGCCCTGCGGTACCAGCATTGTGGAGACTGTTGGGGAGCAGAAATTGATCTTTGTGATTCCGCGTTCCTGGTCGGAACCAATTCCAGAAAGATTTCAAAATCACAGAGCATCATTATGCAGTAGTTCGCCCTTCATTACAGAAAAATGGTGTGCTAACTCTGTTCCAACGTCCAATCCATATGGGCATTCTGAATACATTGACTGCCCCTGAACCCTTGGCAGTGTCATGTATTTTCCTTTTTAATGAGCTATAGCCCTGACAGTAACAAGCTCAACTAGTTTAATGAAGGACATTAGCACTGGACCATATGGAAGCTGCATAATTGACAACAGGGTCCTAAGTAGTTGTGGAAATTCACCACTTTACACTCCTGGAAATAACTGATCATTAACCTGTAACATTGTAGTAATTTGAGCCAAGTGGCAAATGCAATTTGCAAGTTCAGTATCAGGTTGCCACAACTTTCTGCAATCTACTTTTGGTCAGGCACTGTATGTGAACCACTAAAAGATTTAGCAGAGCAGATGGGTCACATTGTCTTTTATACTAGCATTTTATGTCTGGAACTTGGGTTGAATCCAGCCAAAATTGATTAAGTGAAAGTGTCTACCGGCTGTATAGGTCCTACATGAAATGTGTTTAAAATTCTTATCCTTGTTTCCCACGTTCTGCATGACTTTGTCCGCTTCATATCTTTTAGCCCCACGACCCTCGGAGATCTTGGCATTCACCTAATCCTAGCTCCCCCTAACCGTCCCCAATTTAAATTGCCTCACCATTGGCGATGCAATGATGCACTTTGAAACTTTTAGTGGACACAGATGGATTTATTTAACGTGATCTTTAAGGGCAGCAGAATGTTTACAGCTCATTCTAAGATACCCCTAGCTAGGAGCACTCCTCCCCCTGGGGTAGTTCCACACTCTGAGTCCCAATTGGTCACTCAGGCCAGGTCACCCTTCCTCTGCTGTTGCCCTTAAAAGGGTCAATCAGTTGGCTGTGCCTTTCACCACCTATGGGACCCCCGTTCTAAAATTTCCTCCCTAACCCCTGACTTTTCTATCCGAAGAAAGAGCATCTATTTAGTCTGTCCATGCCACACACTATCTTGTAAACCTCTATCAGGTCACCCCTCAACCTCCGTTGTTCCAGTGAGAACAAACTGAGTTAATCCAACCTCTCCTCATAGCTAATACCCTCCAGACCAGGCAGCATCCTGGTAAACATCTTCTGTACCCTCTCCAAAGCATCCACATCCTTCTGGTAGTGTGGCAACCAGAATTGTACACAATATTCTAAAAGAGTATTTTCTGGCCACACTCACCCCAAAACCGGAAAATCCCGCCCAAGGTCAATGGTCCTATGGTCCTATCCGTTATGATTCCCGTGGTGGGCGGGACGGGAAAATTCCCAGCTTCTCCCCCCCCAACTCAAAACCTCCCTTTTGACCAAGCATTTAGCCACCTGCTCTCATATTGCCTTATGTGGCTCAGTGTCATATGTTATTGGATAACACTTCTATGAGGTGCTTTGGAACATTTTATGTTAAAGGTGCTGTATGACAATAACTTGTCGTCATCTGTTGAGTTTGGGCACTCTGAATCCTGGCTCCAATGAGCATGTACTTATTGCACAACATTATCTATAATTTGGTTCCGTTGACAATCTTACTTTGAGAGGTCATTGTATGAGCCTGGTATGGGAAATAGTGAATAAGGTGGTGCTTATAATGTGGTAAATTTGATTGATCACAAGCCTAATTAAGTTTTACTCTGGCCTAGAGTTGCTTCATATTAAAATGGAAGGGGGTGATGTTACCTTCTTGTCCCGCTGGGCGATGGGCAGGGTGAGCCGATAAGATTGCAAAATGTCAGGTTTGTGCCTGATTTCTCACCTTTTGGGATCTTACCAGGCCTGGATATTCAGCAAGATCAGCCTCGGATGCGAGGCTGATTTCAATATTTAAATCCATTGAATAAAATTTAAATATTATTAGCAAGTCCGGGATGCAATCGTCAGGAGTCGCCAGTGAGGATCACTTATGGTCCCCATCAATAGGAACCGGTCATGATAGCCTTGCCCGTAGGATTGGAAGCCATTGAGCCCCTGGTGAACAGCTGCATATGGGGCAGTGCCACTGCCAGCCAGGCACTTGGCAGTGCCCACCAGTAACAGGTCCTACATGGGAGAAGTTTTGGGGGATCAGATTAGAGGCAGGGAATAAGTGGAGGTCGGGAAGTTGCACTCTGCAATTGGGGGCCAGGGGGGAAGCCAGTCAGCGATCAAGCGGGGAGGGGGGGGCGGGGAAAGAGAAAGAGAGAGAAGCAATCAGCCAGGGAGGCCAGCTATCATGGGGCGGGTGGAGGTAACTGAGATCTCTGTTCTGTTGCATAGAACAGAGATCTGTGCATACGTGATTGCGCCCTTTACTGTCAGCTGCCGGATTTCTGGCGAGCTTCGGCCCTGCTCCTTCCTCTACTGGGGGGCGGGGGGGGGGGGGGGGGGGGATAACAATTAGCACAAGATTGGACTTGTGGCCTCACCGAAAAATTGGATCGGAAATTCCAGTTTCACAGTCGTTTGGAACTTAGAATTTCTTTGGTAAGATCGCTTCTGAAGAGTTCCATTCCCATCAATGCCTTTCATGGTGATTACAAAAGAGTTCAAAAAGACCATTTAACACACCTGCAATAATCACTCCAACAAGCACATCACCAATTTAATTACCAACATGGTTCAGCTATGGAGCCTGAACAGTTGAGCATCCATTGAGTAACCAGAGAAATGGAAACACTTGTGAAAAAAAGATAGTTTTCCTGGTGTTCTCTATCAAAACGTATTCACAATATTTTGAATGACACACTTTTGGTTCTGATAGAGTCTTGTGCAAGCATCAAGAGAAAGACACGACTATGAGGTGGATTTTACAGGGCGAGGGACAGACAACCTGCTCCACTACCACCCGAGCTCCAGGTCACTCCACAGTCATACCATGCAGGAGAGGCCTGAATAAGTTCAGAATAGGACCTCTGCTCCATTTGATTGTCCAGTCGCTCTGTACTCTTAGCAGCGACAGAAAAGAGTGGTGGCCACTGTGGGACTATAAGCAATCCCAAGGAAGTAGTGAAGCGGGTCTCTCAGACTTGAGACAAGTCCAGGGATTTTGAACGGGGCCCAGTGAGGGGCAAGGGAGAAGTTTTGGGGGGAAATCAGGTTAGAGCGGCTGAGGGAGGAGAGATAGAGACTGGGTACAATATTGGTGGTGCACCACTGATGGGCATAGGAGGAGGGCGGCACACGACGTACAACTGAGTTTATCCAACCTCTCCTCCATAGCTGCTGCTCTCCAAGCCAGGCAACATCCTGATAACCTCTTCTGTACCCTCTCCAAAGCATCTGGGCTACCTGCTTTCCCTGGCAGACTGAAAAACTGTGGTGAAGACAGATTGAAGTCCTTCAGTTGCAGTTAAGTAGCCAGTAAAGGGCTTCATAGGGTCTGGGCTGGGCTACACTCCATGGATGGTGCACAATATGGGTGGGCAGGAAGAGTGCTAGCCTAGTGCTTCATTTTATGAGCTCCTTGCCTTCAAATACACTAACAAGATGCCACAAACATCAGTCCAATGAGTGGCTGATGCACCTTAAGCTGCAAAGGAGCAGTGAACCCACTGTCTTCTCACCCTCTTAGAATATTGCGTACAATTCTGGTTGCCATACTACCAGAAGGATGTGGATGCTTTGGAGAGGGTACAGAAGAGGTTATCAGGATGTTGCCTGGCTTGGAGAGCAGCAGCTATGGAGGAGAGGTTGGATAAACTCAGTTTGTTCTCACTGGAACGATGGAGGCTGAGGGGTGATCTGATACAGGTTTACAGGATTGTGTGTGGGATGGACAGAGTAAATAGTCAGATGCCCTTTCCTAGGGTAGAAAAGTTAAGTACTGGGGGACATAGGTTTAAAGGTGCGTGGGGAAAAGTTTAGAGGAGATGTGCGAGGCAAGTTTTACACAGACGGTGGTGAATGCCAGGAATGTGCTGTCCGGGGAGGTGATGGGAGCAGGTATGATAGTAGCATGTAAGGGGCATGAATAGGATGGGAATGGAAGGATACGGACTCCGTAAGTGCACATGGTTTTAGTTTAGGCAGGCAGCATGATCGGCGCAGGTTGAGGGCCGAAGGGCCTGTTCCTGTGCTGTACTTTTTTGTTCTCTTCATGTTGGCTCCTTGACACTTCTTGTTGGCAAATATATTGGTGCTATGCAGCACAGTGCCTACCCTTCATGATCACAAGACCACCCAAAGTCATCCCAATGAGGTACTTCCAAAGTTCACTGAGGAACATACGGGGTAGGACATATGGCAGCCAATTGGCTTAGTTTGACTTGACATATTGCGGAAAGTTTGCATATCACAGTAAATGGGAATATTTAAACACATAAGCCAACAGATGGATGCTTGTGAATAATAGAACAGTAATTAAATCAAGCAACTTGATAAACTCCAGAGTCAAACTCAAAATGGTTGATAGATAACAAAACAGTGAATTATTGTCTTAAATTCATTGCCAAGCATTTGTCATTGTCTTTTTAATTTACAAGACCTTTGTAACTTGAAGATTATATGAGAATTCAACAATAAAATTACCTCAGTTCCATTCGGTAAAATGATTTACAGCAGAACAGATGTATTCATTTGACAGGACTGTGCTTTATGTATTCACGAAAAACCGAGACAGCAACGAGTTCCTGGTACTATAAATCCTGAGCTGAATGGAACTACTGCTAGTTGCCACTTACAGTTTTGAGACATGACTATGCGGTGTTAACTGTGGCTCTTTGTCACCCTCTGGTCTCAGTCAGCCAATTGTCATAGAATGCCTAGTGCAGGAGGCTGCCGCCATTTGACCCATTGAGCCCACATCGACAACAATCCCACCCAGTTCCTGTACTGGTAACCCCACATATTTACTCTGCTAATCTCCTGACACAAAGGGGCAATTGAGCATGGCCAACCCGCATATCTTTGGACTGTGCGATGAAACACCGACATGGTGAGAACGTACAAACTCCACATGAACAGTCACCCAAGGGCAAACTGAACCTGGGAGTCTGAATCAACTCACAGGGACCTGATCATAAAGTACAGTTTGATACTTGTGTGGTACTGAGCAAATGTTGCAGTGCTGGAGCCACTATTTCTAATGGAACATAAAATGCTACCTTGGGCAGCATACTATTGCCTTGCTGAGGCAGTGGCAAACCAAAAAATGCTGCAAGCCCTTCGAAAGTTCAATGGAAAATCCCATCAGTGGGAGGGGTCTGTAAAATTCTGTCCTCTATCTTTTCAGGTGGATGTAAAAATGTATAAAGCTCCTGTGAAACAAAGGCACTATATAAATGCAAATTTTTATTGTGTTCCTTCAAAACAGAAGGATAGTATCCTTACAGTTGCATTTGGCCAATTGAGTCTGTACCCAACTCAATCCCACCTAGGCCCATTCCCATAACCCCATATATTTACTGTTAGACCCCTGACATTAAAGGGCAATTTAGTATGGCCAATCAACCTCACCTGCATATCTTTGAATTGTGGCAGGAAATTCCATTATGGAGAATGCGCAAACTCTAGTGAACCAAGGCTGGAATTGAACCTGGGTCCCTGGCATTATGAGGCAGCAATGCTAATTACTGTGCTACCCACAATTTAAGGTATTAACAAAAAAATTGTTTGCTCAAAACTGCTCCACACCAAATCTACCCACTGACCAAAAATGTGCAGCTTAGATGGTTCCACTGTGCCTTTGTTGGTCTGATAGAGGCCCTCAAACTCCAGTAAATTCAATGCAAACATTTCCTGGACTGCTTTTCTGAAGCATCAGTGGTTTGTTGAGAACAGTCAAAGAGTACCTGCGAACCCCTTTTGGTTCTTATGCATCCCTTAAAGGATATCACAGAAGTGGTAACAAACATCTATGGGACAGCTGAGGAATCCTGACCATTGGAAACAAATTTCTGTAAGGGGGTCCTTTAAGTAGACATTAAATCTCATTAAGAGGGATTGACTTACACTATATCACTGGGCTAAAAAGTAGAAATGCCTGCATGTTTTGGGCTTCCCTGAATAACTTTCCAGGAAAGTACAATATTGCCAACTCTTGAGCTAGAGGCATTTCTGGAGTGTAGGAATTGCCTAGCAGCAGTTCAAACTTCCCAGTCACTTGATGTTTAATTCAGACTTTACAACAAGTGTAGTGTGCACAAACAGCTGCAAGCACAAAATACAAGATTGGACAAATGCAAATAGTAGTGTGATTAGCAGACCTGTTAATAAATTGGTAATTTATGTAACAGGCAAGAGTACACAAGGAACATTTTGAACTAGTGATAAGGGCACAGACTAACCAAGTGGTATAGAAAAGGCTGAAGTTCAACAGTGGGCAGAATTGTGTAGGTGACCTGCTGGTCAATAACACAAGTTGTGGGGCAAGACTTAGGACAGCTTATCTGTCCTTGGCAGAGTGGACACTTTCAAGTTACCCCACTCCCCACAATGCTGCCAGGACATGTGCAAATTTAGTAGTCTTGTGGGGTATAATTTAACAGGGCAAAGTTGGAAAAGAGCTATTGAGCAGTATTATAATGTCCAATTTAAAATGATTCTGTCAGTGGGCTACATGTTCCAATGCCACCTCTTGGGTGAGATCACAATTGGGGCAAGGTTAAACACCCACACTAGCCAAGCTCAGGCCCCATCCGACACCAGGATGGAGGCTTCAGGATGGGCAATAAATGGCATAATAATGCCCACATCAAGTGAATTAAAATTATTCCAGGTGCATGGAGCTATTTAAATAATGAGAATGCAAGAGAAAAACCAGTTCAGAGAGAATCATTGCTTTATTGACTATTTGATCCATTGAGCCGAATTTGCTTGTTTCCTGCACAGGAACAAGATGAGCAATGAAGCAGAGATCAGAGAGACAGCAATCAGTCAGGGCCACAATCAGATCCACCTCTGGACCTTCTACACACCTACAAAGCAATGAGAAACCAATGGTGTTAGTGAAGGAAACAGGGGAAAAATGGGAAACCAGCAGTCAGCCAACTCACCTGGAGATCTCTCTTGCATCCTTTGCTCAGCCTCATTCACAGACTCAGTTGTCAGGTTGGTCACGCTGGTATCCAGAATGATTAGGGGTCCAAGAGAAATCTGATCCTCCCAATTCAATCCAGCTTCACTCTCTGCAGTATAAACCACTCCAGTTAGAGGGGGCAAAGGGAGGCCTCCAATATCTATGGGAATCAATGTCTTACCAGCTTCAACAAGATCTTTCCTGCCTCGGAAAGGAAATTGCAACTCCCTTATGGCACCACAGTTATTCACATGGCAACAGGTACAGATGTTATTGTTCGATTCTAGTGAGGTCCAGCTAAACAAGAGAAGTAGTCAGTTAACCAGATGTAGTGATGCACACAACACATCCAAGGGAGGGGAACTTACACATTCTGTATCTTCTGGAATGTACAAGCTTTGTTTCTGGAATCTTTCCGATCCACTGGAGCAACTTTCAGTTGACAGGTAATGAAAATCTGAGGGATACATTCAACAATGTTATTTAGTGACTCCCCTTCTATCAAGATCCCAATGATTCGCTTCCTCTTACCAAATGGTCATCTCCAAAGAAACGAAATGCATCCAGGTCAAACCGGAGCTTGTCTAGTTCCTGCTCGTCTCTTGGCAACACAAAAGTTGAAAAGGAGTCCTCAGCTTTGCTGTCCAAGAGGCAACTGAGGATTTAAAAAAAAAGGACAAGAAATGAATCAAGTCAAACCATAGAGATGGAACCAGCTGGAGAAATCAGAGAACTCTTACCCATAGTAGTCAATGATGTGGTATCTTGGGGTGGAATCCTTGTTTGGGCTCAATGTAGCTACACAGCGGTCAATGTAGAGCTTCAGGGGCATGTGGTTGGTCATTGAAACTGAGGCCTCAATGTGAATAAGATCACCCAGGTAGTAGACAGTTGAAGTGCGCTCTGTAAGCCAGTCATCTGAAGCACAAGAGGACAAGGGTTGAAGACAATAGGTGCAACTCCTAGAGCGAGTTGAGGAAATCACTCACTATTGACCCATCACATACCATTCATTAGACGCAGTGAGAATGATAAGTGCCCCTGTCCAGACCTAGTGGAGCTGAATGGAATCCAGGTGGGCTTGATGGGGTTACTACTCACATTGGCCTTCCTGGAAAGGCAGAGGAGTCATATTAGGACTGGAACTTTGGAATGCTTTACAACAGCTATAGATATTGACAATAGAGTAAAAATCCTCACCTAAAATAATGACACTCAATGGGAACAACAGCACCATTTGTTCTCACAATAACAGATCCATGATATGCTGGGGTGTGCTTCAGGTAGGTGCTGTAGATCAGGAAATCTTGAGTCATCTAAAAGGCATCAGGTTAAGAAATGAAGCACTGATCTGAAATGGTTAATATTGCACAGAGGCATCCCATCAAAACAATTCAGTGGAATTAACAGTCTGCCTCCCCACCCCCCTTGCTTGGGGGGGGGGGGTAGTCAATGCAGGTCAGGGGTCAGTCATTAGGATTAACGTGACAAGGAATTGCTTTACAAGAGCTGCAAATATTCATTGAGCAAGATGGATTTATTTTTGGCTATTGAAGGATTTGAGGGGACAGGAACATTGAGGTTGTGAAGCTTAGCACATGATCTTAACTCAAAAAAAACAGGTTGGAGGGGCATTATGGCCTCATCTTGTTTTATGTTGCTTTGCAAACAAAAAGAATAGGGAAGTGATTCAACAAAAGGACAGCTTCAGTTGGAGCCACAAGTTGCCAGTAAAATGGAGCAATTAAAACAGTTTTAAACTGGGATCCCATTTATTCTAATGGCAGAGAACAGGAGAAGTTGTTCAACACATCCCAGTTCATTTAAGACCAAACCAGGTGGATTAAACTAGGTGGAAACTGAACCCTTCAGTTAAGTTGATCTGAAAACAGAGGGAAAAATCTTGGGAGCCAGAGAGAAGGTTCAATACTAACAGAATCAATATCACAAGGTTGGAAATTAAAGCAAAATATAGTACAGAATAGAAAGTTTAGGGTTTTGACAGATGTCAGTATCAATGACATCTCACCAAGTGTTCAAATGAAGAGTGGGGAAAATACCAAGTTTATAACAGGAATTGAGAATTCACACTACCTGCAATGTGCTGCCACACTCATGGAGTCCATAATCAAAAAGGACAGTGTGGTTCCGAGTGTAGATCCTAGTTGGCTGACAACCTGCTGTCCCCAGGGTCAGGTCAGTGGCTTTAATTAGATGCCTAGTTCCAAACAAATCCAGCTGCACTTTGATCAGTAGATTATCCTCACCACACTGCACCATCACTGTCTGCTGTGGAGAAACACTCAAACCCTCAGACACACGGAAATGGGAACCAAAGGGAAGGCCAGGAGGATGGACTCCTTTAGGTACAGGAGTGGCTTTAACTCTGCTCCATGGAAACCTTTGGCCAAGTATCTGTTTCCAAGTATCAGAGGAACTAACAGCTCCAATTAACACCAGCACTATGCATAAACCCCTCACTACAAAATCCCCCATGATACCAAACTACTCAACTATCCCTTTAGCCACTAAGTAGCACCTTTTATACACACAACCTGTACTCACCTGATATCAGAAGTAGCATCATTACCAATTAACCAGCTCCAATTTTCACCAATGGCAGAACACATGGATTTATTACCAGAAGGGCCTATATTATTTGGACCAATAGGAGTCATTCTGAGTTGCTATGGTGTCACCTGATTGAATTCAGCTCCACAAGTTCTCATGTTAAAGGCATGGGTTGCCTGGCAGAGGCAGGAGCGCTTGGGGAATAGACTGATCTGGAAACCTAGAGAGCTGGGTTTGGATCCCCATGGATCCCTAATCCCAGTGGAGCATGTTAAAAGTTTAAGGCATGGGTTTCCTCCCACTCTTTTAGTTATTAAAACATTTACAAATACAAAAATACATTACACTTTCAAAATGCCATCTCATAATAATAAATTATAAAGATAACACCCAATATAACACAGTATCAGCAATAAACACACCATTTTAATACAGTAGCACAAACAACATGGCACAATAACAGCCAGTGTGCATTGTGAGTTATCCACAACTAGCCTTCCAAGGTTGCAAACAACTCACAACAACCATAAACTAGTAATTATAATGTAAACAGTACCAACAGCTAATGCTGTCCTTTAACCAATAACAAACAAATCCCTTGCAATAAGAAAGGGTTCTTTGTAAGTTATCTACAACTTTCCAGGGCATTGCCCTCCATGTTTGCCCCTTCCGAGGGTTCTGCTCTCGGGACTGCATCCAATTTCCTCCCAGAATCCAAAGATATTAGAATCATAGAATCCTATAGCGCAGAAAGAGGCCATTCGGCCCATCGAGTGTACACCGACCACAATCCCACCCAGGCCCTTTCCACATATCCCTACATATTTTACCCACGAACCCCTCTAACCTATGCATCCCGGGACACTAAGGGGCAATTTAGAATGGCCAATCAACCTAGCCCGCACATCTTTGGAGATGTGCGGGTTAGGTTGATTGGCCATGGTAAATTGCCCCATAGAATCAGGGGGAATAGCAGGGTAAATACTTCGGGTTAAGGGGATAGGGTCTGAGTGGGATTGTGGTTGGTGCAGACCTCATGGGCTGAATGGCCTCCTTCTGCACTGTAGGGATTCTGAGATTCCGTGATTCAAATACGTATCTCTGCTAAATTGGTATTCCCGAGAAATGAGTGTCAGGCATGTTAAATTCTATTCCATAATGGCTAAAGATTTATACTATCTATCACTAAAAACAAACTTTAGCTCTGATGAAGGGTCATCCAGATTCAAAATATTGGTTCTATTCTCTCTTCACAGATGCTGTCAGACCTGCTGAGATTTTTCAGCATTTTCTGTTTTTGTTATAATAATCTGTTGTCAGTTTTGTTTATGTGAGTTAGAAAGTTGGGGAATTGAAACCCCACTCCAGGGACTTGAACAGGGGTTAATGATGTGCAATACTGAGGGAGTGCTGCGCTGCTGGAGGAGCCGTCTTTCTGATGCAATGTTAAGCTGAGGCCCTGTTCACCTCATTAAAGGTCTGATGAAAGGTTACCAACCTGAAGGATTAACTCTCTTTCTCTCTCCCCAGAAACTGGGGTGACCTGCTGAGCATTTCTGGCATTTTCATTTTTATCCCCGAATAACCCACGAGGCAAACAGCAGAAGTCCTCATCTAAGAAGAGCAGGGATATTCTCCAGATGTTCTGGCCAGCAGTTTTCCATCAACCAAACGGTGCTGAACCTATGGAATTTTCTACCTCAGAAGGCTGTGGAGGCAAAGTCACAGAATATATTTAAGAAGGAAATAGATGGATTTCTACATTTTAAAGGTGTCGCGGGGTATGGGGACAGTGCAGGAGTATGACATTGAGATGAAGGATCAGCCATGATCATATGGTGGAGCAGGCTCAAAGGGCTGAATGGCCTACTCCTGCTGTTATTTTGTATGGGGGCGATTCTTCCATCATGCCGCACTAATTTTTTACCTTGGCGGGCCAGGAGAATCGTGTGTCGGCCAATTGAATACAGGAGTTGGGATGACTTGTTGAAGTTGTACAAGACATTGGTAAGGCCACACTTGGAATACTGTGTGCAATTCTGGTCACCCTATTATAGAAAGGATATTATTAAGCTAGAAAGAGTGCAGAAAAGATTTACTAGGATGCTACCGGGACTTTATGGATTGGGTTATAAGGAGAGGCTGGATAGACTGGGACTTTTTTCTCTGGAGCGTAGGAGGCTTAGGGGTGATCTTATAGAGGTCTATAAAATAATGAGGGGCACAGATCAGCTAGATAGCCAATATCTTTTCCCAAAGGTAGGGGAGTCTAAAACGAGAGGGCAACTAGAGGGGAGAGATACAAAAGTGTCCAGAGGGGCAATTTTTTCACACAGAGGGTGGTGTATGTCTGGAACAAGCTGCCAGACATAGTAGTAGAGGCGGGTACAATTTTATCTTTTTAAAAAGCATTTAGATAGTTACATGGGTACGATGGGTATAGAGGGATATGGGCCAAATGCGGGCAAACGCTTAGGGGTTTTAAAAAAGAAAGGGCAGCATGGACAAGTTGGGCCGAAGGGCCTGTTTCCATGCTGTAAACCTCTATGACTCTAATTTGTGAGATTCGTGCATGTGTTCCCGATGCGTGTGCATCTTCCAGCGTCGGATATCCAGCGCAGTCGGGACCACACAGGAAATCAGCAGGAACAGCAGGTAAGTCATTTTACTCTATTTTAAATCTCATTTAAATGTGATTATCGGGCCTGGGACTGAAGTCTCTGGGACCCCTAGCATCTCCCACCTCGCCAGTACAATTTCACTCTGGCAGGGTTCAGACCAGCTCCCCACTTTCAGGGAACTAGTAGCCCAACACCATTGGAGTGAAGGAGGGGCAATCAGGGCCCCCCAGGGGTCGGGTTGTGGGGGTGGTGGTGGCCCCTAGGCATGAGCACCTTGGCAGTGCCAGCTTGTGACCTCTGGCACTGCCCACCGGGCATGGGACAATAACAAGGGGTTGTGGTCTGCTGGGCCGGGGCCGAGGGGGCAGGGCCAGCTGGGGGTGGAGCCTAGGGGGTGATTGGTGGGGATGGGGGGCCCTGCTGCCACTTTGTATTCGGATTGATCAAGACTGGAGGCAGGCCAGTGATTCGGGCTGGCTTGGGAGGGGTGGTCAACCGGGGGGGGAGTTCTGCCTCCCATGGGGAGGGGATCTGCTACGGGGGGGTCTCTCGGTGTTTGGGGGTATCTGCTGGAAGGGTCTGTCTCCCATAGGGGGGGCGGGGGGGGCGGGATTGTCACTGCTTTGGGGGGAAGAGCTGGAGATTGGGGCATTCCTGGACGAGGGAGTTCGGGGATGGCCTGGGAATGCTTGTGGGAGCCGCGACCAGGCTGTGGGGGGACTGTGGGGGCAGCACTGCGAGGGTCCCGGGCTGGCCAGTGATCGAGCTGGCCAGTAAACTGTAGGCTGACACTTCTGGGCCACTGCGCATGGGCAGAGGCCTGGAACTGTCAAACTCCGGTGTGAATAGGCCCCACTCCCCCCAGCTTTTAATGATATTCATAATCATGAGCTCTGCATTGCACAGAGTGTGGGAGATTCGAGTCTGAACCCCCACTGAGAAAACAATCATGATTTACACCAGTTTTCCCGCGAATTCAGCACCGAAATTCTTTTTGGGAGATTTGCCCCCTATGTTTCTATGAGTGACATCATGTGAAAATTAACTGTTGTGTTTTTTTTACATGGCAACAGTGATCAAAGTATTTTCTTGTCTGTGAATTGCTTTGACATGTCCTGAGTCCATGAGAGACACGGGACAGGTTTTTCCAGCCACTTGCACGCCCCCCCAAGACCGGAAATTCCCGCCCAAGGTCGATAGACCTTGGAATGGTCCGCTGAATTTTATGTCCCGCCTGTTCCGATTTCCACAACGGGTGGGACCAGAAAATCTCACCCACGGTCTCAATGGAAATTTTTTCTTTCTACAACCCCGGCTTTCTCAGTTCCTAAAATGATACTTTATATGATGCAGCATACTTATGTAACCCAATTGTTATTTCCTAAGATAACATGTTAACAAAATTGTATCAGGTACATCACTATTAATTAAGGCAGTTTATTTCTCAGTGTCCCTGAGGAAGCTGGGGTGCCACAAATGAGGTGAGGCTGATGCCACAGAAGAACTCTGAAATTATATCCAAGTTATATTTTAACAGCAGCTTCTGACAATGGGTTTAAAGCACTCAAACTTGACTCTTGAGGCTTTTTACATTAACTAAGCCCTTCAGTCTCATTATGGCCTTCCAATCATTTCTAAGTAACTGTTATTTCTATAATTATGGAAAACTAATCCACAAATCTTATCGGAGTTCAACCAAACAGTGAAATAGTAATAAAGAGTCAATGCATAATTGAACGATTAACCTTAACTCACTTCCAGACCAAAACACAGAATGATACAGTCATACAACAGAGAAAGAGGCTTTTCAGCTCATCATAACTTCATGTTTTTAGGTGTCCAGGTCATCAACAATCTGTCCTGGTAACCCCCCTCCATGCTGACACTATAGTTAAGAAAGCCCACCAATGCTTCTACTTTCTCAGAAGACGAAGGAAATTTGGCATGACTCTCACCCCAACCTTTACGATGCACCATAGAAAGCATTCTTTCTGATTGCATCACAGCTTGGTATGGTTCCTGCTCTGCCCAAGACCGCGAGGAACTACAAAGGGTCACGAATAAAGCTCAGTCCATCACGCAAACCAGCCTCCCATCCATTGACTCTGTTTACACTTCCCGCTGCCTCGGAAAAGTAGCCAGCATAATCAAGGACCCCACGCACCCCGGACATTCTCTCTTCCACCTTCTTTCGTCGGGAAAAATTCTGAGGTCACGTACCAACCAACGTAAGAACAGCTTCTTCCCTGCTGCTGTCAGACTTTTGAATGGACCTACCTCGCAGTAGGTTGATCTTTCTCTACACCTTAGCTATGACTGTAACTCTACATTCTGAGCTCCCTTCTTTCCTTTTCTATGAACGGTATTCTTTGTCTGTATAGCGGCAAGAAATAATACCTATCACTGTATACTAATATATGTGACAATAATAAATCCAATCAAATCAAACTATGCCAGCTCTTTGAATCAGCTATCTAATCAGACCCATTCCCATGCTTTTGCCTTCATGTCCTTATTGAAATGTTACCATTGATTCTGCTCCCACTCTCCTGTCAGTCAATTCTCACCATAAGAATTCACCCCAAAAAGCAATTTTTTCTCATTACCTCTTTATTCTTTAGACAATTATCTTAAATCGATGGCATTTGTTAAAGATCCTCCTTATTATAGGTATAAAGAGCATGGTGTCATGATCCCCATAGAGACCAATAACTCTTCAAAGGATTTCACAGTGACCAACATGAATGAATGCACAACAGGGTTTCAAAATTTTTACTGGAACAAACAAAGTAAAGTCATCGTTGATTAAACATTACTTGGCAAGCCACTAATATGTTACACTTGAGGAAAGGTCCTCCCTGGCAAGTTCTTAACACAACTGAAACACTGTACAATTTTTATATATCACACTGTACTCTCCATCAACGTATCGTTTTGAGTTTAAGGTCCAAAGCTCCTCCTAGTTCTACTCTGACCCCTGCTCCCTACTTAATTGGATTGAACCTTCCAGAGTTCCATTAAACAAAGTCCCCTTCCACTCAACCCTTTGGGCTTCCCGTTGCAAGATACCTTCTGGTGATTCTGTGGTCCTTAACTCTTCAGAATACTTATTCCCTCCAAAATAAGTTCCATCCTCACCAGTCCTCGGCCTGATGGTTAACCCAAAGACAATCCTTTCCCTTTGCCAGTCATAGCAATATCTGTTGTGGGTCGTCTTCCCTCAAAACTCTCTGGCTGACTCCAAGGGTGGGATTTTCTGGCCGCGATGGCCCTGAAACTAGAAAATCCTGCCTGAGGTCAATGGATCTTTCCATCGTCCACCCCTCGCTCGCTATGATTCCTGAATGGGAAAATTCATCCCCAAGAATCTGTGAACCTGGATGCAGGAAGAACAGCTGCCTCCCCTTTTGTGCTTGGGTATTAAAG
Organism: Mustelus asterias; assembly: GCF_964213995.1. Taxonomy (NCBI): domain Eukaryota; kingdom Metazoa; phylum Chordata; class Chondrichthyes; order Carcharhiniformes; family Triakidae; genus Mustelus; species Mustelus asterias. Next base: position 9,969,113 of record NC_135810.1, on the reverse strand, counting down.
CTTTCACCTTGCTTCCAAAAAGTTTTGACCCTTGGCCTTTCCCCATAGCAACCAGATCACATGGGCTTGTCTTTGGGCAGATTTCTTGTCTCTGGGAAAATTTTGTATGAGGTCACATACCCCCCACTCCACACGACTTCATTTAACTTTGAACTAAAGGAGACAGTTTAAAATGTAAGAGCCTTCTGGAGTTCAGCATTTGTAACAATGGGAATCCAAATTTGACAAACTTCCAGTGAAATTGTTAAAGATTGGACCAACAGTATCACAATAATGTGTTATATCGAGTAATAGGAACCTACTAGCATTCTATCCAGTTCAGATCAGATATGGATCTTCTTTCTGTTATCATAGTTGGAGTAAGAAGTCTCACAACACCAGGTTAAAGTCCAACAGGTTTATTTGGCAGCACAAGCTTTCGGAGCCCCAAGCCCCTACGTCAGGTGAGTGAGGACTCGTGTTCACAAACAGGGCATATAAAGACACAAACTCAATTTACAAGATAATAGGTGGAATGCGAGTCTTTACAGGTAATCAAGTCTTAAAGGTACAGACAATGTGAGTGGAGAGAGGGTTAAGCACAGGTTAAAGAGATGTGTATTGTCTCCAGCCAGGACAGTTAGTGAGATTTGGCAAGCCCAGGCAAGTCGTGGGGGTGACAGATAGTGTGACATGAACCCAAGATCCCGGTTGAGGCCGTCCTCATGTGTGTGGAACTTGGCTATCAGTCTCTGCTCAGCGATTCTGCGTTGTCATGTGTTGTGAAGGCTGCCTTGGAGAACGCTTACCTGAAGGTCAGAGGCTGAATGCCCGTGACTGCTGAAGTGTTCCCCGATTGGAAGGGAACACTCCTGCCTGGTGATTGTTGAGCAGTGTTCATTCATTCACTGTCGTAGCGTCTGCATGGTCTCACCAATGTACCATGCCTCGGAGCAGTTGAACCAGGAGCATTCCTCGTCACAATGGATGTCTCGACACTCTACACCAGCATTCCCCATGACGATGGCATTGCTGCAACTGCCTCAGTACTCAATGCCGACAACTGCCAATCTCCAGATGCAATTCTACAACTCATCCGCTTCATCCTGGACCACAACGTCTTCACCTTCAACAACCAGTTCTTCATCCAGACACACGGAACAGCCATGGGGACCAAATTCGTACCTCAATATGCCAACATCTTTATGCACAGGTCCGAACAAGACCTCTTCACCGCACAGAACCTTCAACCGATGCTATACACTAGATACATCGATGACATTTTCTTCCTTTGGACTCATGGCGAACAATCATTGAAACAACTATATGATGACATCAACAAATACCATCCCACCATCAGAGATGTGTATAAGCAATAGAGAAAACGCTGGAAAATCTCAGCAGGACTGGCAGCATCTGTGAGGAGAGAAAAGAGCCAAATGACCCTTTGTCAAAGCTAAAAGGCGTAGAAAGAGGGAGATATTTATACTGAAGGGTGAAGGAATGAAAGATGAGTCATATCCACAAAAACAAGGGGAAAGGCTGCTAATGGCAGTCCATAGAGAGAATTGGAGGTGTGAATGGCCAAATAGCGTAGAAGCTGAAATCAGAGGGTAAGCTATGACAGATGAAGATGTGGGGAGGGGAAGATGGATGGGAGAGAGGTAAAATTGAGAAAAAGGGGGAAAGGGGAAGCAAAATGGGAGAAAAGGTAAGGAAAGGGGGGACAAAATAGGGGAAAGAGTTGGGGGGAATAAAGACAATAAAGAAAGAAAAGGTAGAGAACAGTTAAAAATTAAATAAAATGAAAGCAAACTGGTTGAGGTGCGAGGAACTTCTTTGCAGTGTTAATGTAAGCCTATTGTGACACTAATAAATAAACCTAAATGATGGGTTAAAGAGCTTTTTTTCTGTGCTGTATATCTCTATGGCGTTATGGCTAGAATTATACCGCCCCGCCCGCCACGGGAATCAGAGCGGGCAAGAGGCGGAAAATGGAAAGGTCCATTGACCTTGGGTGGGATTTTGCTGTTTTGGGACGAGCAAGACTGTAAAGTCCCACCTATGACTCGATGTGTTCAACACTTCAGAGTCTCCAAAAATCTATTCTCTTGTGCCTGTCTTGGAAATGCATTTCAAGGCTTGAATAACTCCATCACCTAGAAAACAGTACCGTTTTAATCACAGATTTGAATAAGTCTGAACTGCACTATCCTTCCCAATGTACAACTTTCTCTCTTTATGCCATGAAATTCATTTGCATCACAGACAAGCAAAAATAATTTATTACAATTTCTCAATTATATATCTTAAAATAACCTTCTCGGAATGTTTGTTGGAAGTTCACTGCATTCAGACTTTCTAAATGTATTGCAAACTATATCAAATGTGAATGTTCAATTCAGCATTTATACACTTGAGATCACAAAAGCAATTATTCTATTTGATGCATTATTTGCAGTTGTCACCCATGCGTCAAGAGTGAAGAGTAATGAGCTTTGTTGTTTTATCACAGTACCTATTAGATACTCAATGTGAAGGACAGGCACCCATCACACGTTCTTTCATTCTTTATTAAAGACAACGAAATAAATATCTGAAAGCTGCATCTTTGATCAGAAAGCAACCCACATCTGAAGGAAATGCACATCAGATGTATTATTGATAAACAGGAGGGGGAAAACAGACTGGCAAACGAGAAGACGCTTCAGGATTTTAAAATAGGGGAAAAAGCTGTGGAAATAATTGTGAGTCCTTGAATGTTTCTTCAGCACTTCAGCGGCTGCATAAAGCTTTAATATTAACAGTGGTGGGCATTTCCCATTGAAAAATATGAATCGAGGATTTGTTTTTGTATAAAAACTGAAACTTCCAAAGAGTTCAATAAATAAATAACAACGCGACAGGCCTTTCTGATAATAAACAGCATCTTCTCTATAAATTTTCATGAACTATAAAACTGAAGGTAAGCTCCAGCCAACAAGAAGCACCATGGGATCGTCATTTGCTGGAAAAAGGGATGGTAACAGTGTTCCAATAACAGGGACTGTCAACGGCCAGGTAGATGGGAGACATCCCCTTTCAAGCTGTATTTTACTTAGCAGAATGAACAATAAAAATTAATCATTGCTGACATGAGCCAAACAGCAAAGAAATGTTCTGAATACTAACTACATCTTGGCTGAACTTGAGATTTTCTTTCAGTGGATTGTTGGTATCAATTAGCATTTCGAGACTACTAAGAGCCCGTCAGTTCAAGGGTGTTTCATCTTTAACTTCCAGAGGGAATGTAAGACGCTGGAGTGAAAGCATGACACTAGGGGTGGGATTTTCCGGCCACGCTCGCCCCAAGGCCGGAAAATCACGCCTGAGGTCAACGGATGTTTGCATGGTCCGCCCCTCCCCTCCGCCACGCCCGCTACGATTCCCGTGGCGGGCTGGACGGGAAAATGTCGCTCTGGAACTAAATTTGATTGGTTGGAAGAAATGTACCAGAGCCTAGACAGATTTACCCTTAATAAAGAGAACTAACTGTGGGGTTGAACATCTTGAAGCCCCGCCTCATTGGAATCTTTGAACAGCTGCAAAACGAAACAGTTATTTGACCGCGTCACGATTTACAGCATGGTTGGATGGCACGCCTCTGGTCTATAATCGATATATATCATTGACAGGAATGTTAAAATATAAACAACATCATAGCTGAGCTTGATCTTGTTCTTGGGAATATGGTTGATTTGATTTGTGTTTTATTCATTCATGGGATGTGGGCGTCGCTGGCTGGGCCAACATTTATTGTCCATCCCTGAGGGCAGTTAAAAGTCAACCACATTGCTGTGGAGTCATATGTAGTCATGATGTGGAGATGCTGGCGTTGGACTGGGGTAAACACAATAAGAAGTCTAACAACACCAGGTTAAAGTCCAACAGGTTTATTTGATAACAAAAGCCACGAGCTTTCAGAACAGGCTGTCCCTTCGTCAGGTGGGTGGGAGTTCTGCTGGGAGTTCTCCAGAACTCCCACCCACCTGACGAAGGGACAGCCTGTTCCGAAAGCTTGTGGCTTTTGTTATCAAATAAACCTGTTGGACTTTAACCTGGTGTTGTTAGACTTCTTACTGAGTCATATGCAGGCCAGACCAGGTAAGATCGGTAGATTTCCTTCTGTAAAGGCATTAGTGAACGAAATGGGCTTTTACAACAATCGGCAATGGTTTCATGGTCATCGGTAGACATTTAATTCCAGACTTTTCTTGAATTCAAATTTCACCATCTGCTGTGGTGGGATTTGAATCCGAGTCCCCAGAACATTATCCTTGGTCTCTGAATTACTAGTCCAGCAACAATACCACTATATCAGTGCCTCCCTCCTGATTTGATATATTATTGTCACATGTTTTGGGATAGAGTGAAAAGTATTGTTTCTTGCGCACTATACAGATAAAGCATACTGTTCATAGAGTACATAAGGGAGACGGAAAGGTGAGAGTGCAGAATGTAGTGTTGCAGTCATAGCTAGGGTGCAAAGAAAGATCAGCTTAATATAAGGTTGGTCCATTCAAAAGTCTGATGGCAGCAAGGAAGAAGCTGTTCTTGAGTCGGCTAGTATGTGACCTGAGAAGTTTGTATCTTATTCGCAATGGAAGAAGGTGGAAGAGAGTATGTCCAGGGTGCATGGGGTCTTTGATGATGCAGGCTGCTTTTCCAAGGCAGCGGGAAGTGTAGACAGAATCAATGGATGGGAGGTTCACCTCCAGTAGAGACTTTAGTAGGCTGGTTAAGAGCGGGAACCATGGGCACGTTTTCCCTTTGTTAAGCCTGGGACGCCAAGTCGAATGGTAGCAGTTCTGTCACTCCCTCAGTTGAAATAAACTAACAAAGCGTAGTTCTCATATGGGACTGGGACCTGTGATTGTGTTGGTGCGGCTCAGAAGCTGCATCTGTACATCTGAACTGGAGCATAGGTTAAAAAGAAATAAACAACTATTTTTTTCTTTCCCTCACAGAATAATGGAGATGTGCAATAGATGCCCAGAGCAGGTTTAATGATTTGGATTTGATTGAAGAGGAGCTGCTATGGTTCCTATGAGAAGGGGAATTGATAAAACAAAGGTACATGGTCCAGGAATTTCCCGAGGGTTTGTCTAACTCCAACACAGTAAAGAAATCTGATCTGTACTGTTATATGCTACTCCTGTAGCACCTCCAGCAAAGCTATGAAAACGGAACTGGAGCACGAGAAGGGAATTCTCAATATGGTTTCAGAATGGAATGAACTTGATGTACAACATGATCTTTTCTCATTTGTATTTTTGTGTGTTTTTTAATGAGTCATGGATTTGCCTAATGGGTTTGGCATGCCTAACATTCACTTTTTGGATTGATTATTTCTCCAATCTGTTACCTTCACCTGGTTAGAAAAAGTATCTTTGCAAGTTCAGAATGTGGAAAATGAACTTGCCATTCTCCAGACTTCTGTGCACAGATCAATCACCTGGTAACGCTAATTCCTCTCGAGTAACTTTGACAATTGATGGAACTGTATGGGCGGCACGGTGGCACAGTGGTTAGCACTGCTGCCTCAGAGCACCAGGGACCCGGGTTCGATTCCTGGCTTGGATCACTGTCTGTGTGCAGTTTGCACATTCTGCCCGTATCTGCGTGGGTTTCCTCCGGGTGCTCTGGTTTCCTCCCACAGTCCAAAGATGTGTGGGTTGGGTTGACTGGCCATTATAAATTGACCCTACTGTCAGGGGGTTAGCAGGGTAAATACGTGGGGTGACAGGAATAGGGGAATGCAGGGCCTGAGTGGAATTGTGGTCGGTGCAGACTCCATGAGCCAAATGGCCTTCTTCTGCACTGTAGGGATTCTATGAACTCTGCAGGATGGACCTATAGAGGCCAGTCTATCACTAATTTCCGAATTTAATTCAGCTTTCATTTACCATTTTGTGTTCTACATCGAATTACATAAAATATGTCGCACAGAAATTGTCCATTTGATCAACTCCTCTAATTGGTGTTTTTGCTCCACGCAAGTCTCTCCCATTCCACTTTATCAAATTCAATCAGCATACACCTTCAATTTTCCTTCTCCCTCATGTAGTAATCTCGCTTCCTCTTCAAAGTATTTATTCTATTTGTCTCAACTACTCCTGAAGTCATGAGTTCCACATTTTAACTGTTCTCGGAATAAAGCTTGCGGGCCAGAGTACGACGGCTGTTCAGACTGGCGGGATTTTCCCATCCCTCTGCAGTGAACGGAGTATTGGCTGGATGCCAATTTCAGAAATGCTTGGGAATGCTCCCATCTATTCACGAGAGGAGGGAAAGACAAACAGGATGCAACAGTCATCGGAAAAGTGCTGCATTCTAATCTAAGGAAACCTTGACAATATATTTAGAAAAGCACATTCTAACTAAAAATACAATTCAACGTATTTGGATGAAAGAGAAATCCTGTTTGACAAACTTATTCAAGTATTTTTTGAGGATGTAACTGATAGAGTAGATAAAAGGGAAACAATAGATGTAGTGTACATGGATTTCCAAAAAACATTCAATAAGATGTTACACAAACTGAAACACGTAAAATAAAGGCTCAGAGGGTTGCGGGGTTGGTGTGGGGGTGTGTGTGGGGGGGTGTGTGTGGGGGGGGGGGCGTGAAGTGATGTATTGCATGGATGGTGGATTAGTTAATGGACAAAAACAGAGAATAGTGTTAATGGGATATTTTCAAGTCAGCAGGCTGTAGCTAACTGAGGCGCCACAGTGTTGGACCCTCAGTTATTTATAATCTACTCTAATAATTTGGACAAAGAAACTGAGTAACGCAACAAAAACAGAAAATGCTGGAAAAACTCAGCAGGTCTGGCAGCACCTGTGGACAGAGAAAATAGAATTGATGAGCATAAAAGGAATCTCAGAACTAGGAGAAGGAGTAGGCCATCTGGCCCCTCGAGTCTGCTCGTCATTCAATATTATAAGTGCTGATCTTTTGGTAGACTCAACTCCATTTGCCCTCCCGCTCCATAATCCTTCATTTCTTTACTGTTCAAAAATCTATCTATATTTGCCTTAAAAACATTCAACGAGGTAGCCTCAACTGTTTCACTGGGCAGGGAATTCACAACTCTTTGAGTGAAAAAGTTCCTTGTCAACTCAGTCCGAAATCTGTTCCCCCTTATTTTGAGGCCATGCCCCCTAGTTTTAGTTTCAACCGCCAGTGGAAAAAGTCTCTCTGCTTGTATCTTATCTATTCCCTTCACAATTTTAGATGTTTCTATAAGATCCCCTCTCATTCTTCTGAATTCCAATGAGTATAGTCCCAGTCTACTCAATCTCTCCTCATCAGCCAACCCTCTCAACTCCGGAATCAACCTAGTGAATCTCGTCTGCATCCCCTCCTGTGTCAGTATATGCTTTCTCAAGTAAGGAGACCAAACTGTACACAGTGCTCCAGGTGTGGCCTCACCAGCACCTTATACAGCTGCAATATAACCTCACTGTTTTTAAACTCCATCCCTCTAGCAATGAAGGACAAAATTCCATTTGCCTTCTTCATTACCTGCTGCACCTGCAAACCAACTTTTTGCAATTCATGCACAAGGACACCCAGGTCCCTCTGCACAGCAGCATGCTGCAATTTTTTATCATTTAAATAATAGTCCATTTTGCTGTTCTTCTTACCAAAATAGTTGACCTTACATTTACCAACATTGTACTCCATCTGCCAGACCCTTGCCCACTCACTTAAACTATCCATATCCCTTGGCAAACTTTCAGTGTCCTCTGCACACTTTGCTCTGCCACTCATCTTAGTGTCACCTACGAACTTTGACATACTACACTTGGTCCCCAACTCCAAATCATCTATGTAAATTGTAAACAATTGCGGTCCCAACACTGATACCTGAGGCACACCACTAGTCACTGATCACCAGCTTGAAAAACACCCTCTTATCCCCACTCTTTGCTTTCTGTTCGTTAACCAATCCTCGATCCATGATAATACATTACCAGTAACGCCGTGCACCTTTATCTTATGCAGCAGCCTTTCGTGCGGCACTTTGTCAAATGCCTTCTGGAATTCCAGATCCACCATGTCCACCAGTTCCCCATTGTCCACCGCACTCATAATGTCCTCAAAGAATTCCACTAAATTAGTTAAACATGACCTGCCTTTCATGAACCCACGCAATGTCTGTCCAATGGGACAATTTCTATCCAGATGTCACGCTTTTTCTTCCTTGATGATAGATTCAAGCATTTTCCCCGCTACAGAAGTTAAGCTAACTGGCCAATAGATACCCGCCTTTTGTCTTCCTCCATTTTTAAACTGTGGCGTCACATTTGCTGTTTTCCAATCTTCCAGAACAGCCCCAGAATCCAGCGAAATTTAGTAAATTGCCACGAGTGCATTTGTTATTTCCCCCACCATCTCTTTTAGCACCTTGGGGTGCATTCCATCAGGGCCTGGAGATTTGTCTACTTTTAGCCCCATTAGCTTACCTAACACTGCTTCTTTAGTGATAATGATAATTTCTAGGTCCTCACCTGCCATAGCCTTCTTGTCATCAAATTTTGGCATGTTATTTGTATCTTCCACTTTGAAGGCAGAGACAAAATACCTATTCAATGCCTCAGCCATTTCCATATTTCCCATTACTAAATCCCCTCTTCTCATCCTCTAAAGGACCAATGTTTACCTTAACTACTGTTCTTAGTTTTATATACTTGTCGAAACTTTTGCTATCTGGTTTTATATTCTGAGCTAGTTTACTCTCATAATCCATCTTACTTTTTATAGTTTTTTTCTGTTGACTTTCTGTTGACCTTTAAAGATTTTCCAATCCCCTAGCTTCTCACTAATCTTTGCCACGTTGTATGCATTTTCTTTCAATTTGATACTCTTCTTTATTTCCTTAGATATCCATAGCTGATTATCCCTTTTTCTACAGTCCTTCCTTATGACTGGTATATACTTTTGCTGAGCACTGTGAAAAATCACTTTGAAAGTTGTTCAATTATCCCACCATAGAGTCTTTGCTCCCAGTCTACCTTTGCCAACTCTTCCCTCATCCCATTGTAGTCTCCTTTGTTTAAGCACAAGACACTGTTATTGGATTTTACCTTCTCATCCTCCATCTGTATTTTAAATTCAACCATACTGTGATCGCTCCTTCTGAGAGGATCCCTAACTGTGAGATCATTAATTATTCCTGTCTCATTACTCAGGACCAGATCTAGGATAACTTGCTCCCTCGTAGGTTCCATTACATACTGTTCAAGGAAGCTATCATGGATACATTCTATGAACTCCTCCTCAAGGCTGCCTTGACTGACCTGGTTTGACCAATCGACATGTAGGTTAAAATCCCCCACGATAACTGCCGCACCATTTTTACATGCATCAGTTATTTCTTGCATCAATTATTGCTCGCCCCACTGTGAAGTTAGTATTTAGTGGTCTGTAGGTTATGCCTACCTTTGACATTTTCTCCTTACTATTTCTAATTTCCACCCTAATGGATTCAACCTTTATTCTCCATGGAATCGAGATGATCTCTCACTACTGCCCTGATGTCATCCTTAAATTTCAGAGTTACCCCTCCTCCCGTACCTCCCTGTCTGTCTTTTCGAATAGTCTGATACCCTTGAATATTTAACTCCCAGTCATGACCACCCTGCAACCATGGGGGTGATTCTCCCATCCCTCTGCACTAAAACATTAGCCAGCCTGTGCCTCGTGGCACTGCCCAAGGGGGAAAGCGTCAATGCCCAGGAGGCACCTTGGCATTGCCCATCAGGTACAGGCAGTGCCAAGGGAGCGGGGCGTATGGGGTTCTGGGGTATATGGGGTTCCGGGGCCTAGTGGAATCAAGACCTGATCTGGCGACCGGTGGTGGGGGGTCCCGCTGCCACTCTGCAAGGGGATCAGTGGGAGGGGTTCAGGACTACCGGTGGGGGGGATCGCGGGAGGGGGGGCGGGGAGGAGTGATCGGGGCGATGGGGGTCCGGGGGGGTGGGGTCGAGGCTGGGCTGAACATGCATGGGGGTGAGTTATCAGGTCATGTGGGGCGGAGAGCCAGCATTTGAAAGCTGCGAGGCTGGCCAACAATCAGGAGGCCAGCAGACAGGGACTACTGCGCTTGCGCTGATTTCGGTACTGACAGATCGGCACATGCACAATGGCCCACTCAGTGCTATGCTGCCGGTCTCCTTGGTGGGGATAGGCCCCGCCCCCTGAATTCTGGAGTGAATCTTGCTGTTGCTCTCTGCAGTGCACAGAGTGTGGGAGGTTCTTCTCTGAACTCCCACTGAAAACCAACGTAAATTTCTTCAGTTTTTACGTAAATTCGACGCTTAGAATTTTTTTGGGAGAGTCCCACCCCATGTCTCCGTGATGGCTGTAAAATCATACTCCTTTGAAATAATTTGTGCTGTCAACTCACTGACATATGAATGCAACAAGCATTTAGGTAAAGTGCTCTTATGCGAGTTTTTATACCCTCTTGTTGAATCCTAACTCGTCCATTAATAACACCTCCTGAGTTCTCCTTCCTTTTTCATAATTCTCCATGTAGTTGAGACCTCCTCCCCACATGCTAACCTGCTGCTTTTCTTCCCATTAACCATTGTACTTCCCGTGGTTTCACCCTCCCCCCCAACTTGCTAGTTTAAAGTCCTTGTGACCACTCTATTTATCCTTTCTGCTAGAATACTGGTCCCAGATAGGCTCAGGTGAAGACTGTCCCAATGGCACAGATCCCTCCTGTTCCAATACTGATGCCAATGGCCCATGAAATGGAACCCCTCTTTGCCGCACAGTCCTTTAGCCACCTGTTTACCTCCCTAATTCTCTCATCCCTATGCCAATTCGCACGTGGCTCAGGTAGTAATTCAGAGAATGCTTTGAGTCCGTATGACACTTTGGAGAGGCTGCCAGACCTGCTGAGTTTTTCCAGCATTTACTGCTTTGTTTCAGATTCCAGAATCTGCAGTGTTTTGATTTTATTCCAGAGAGTAATATATCTAAGTTTGCTGATGATGCAACGTTCGATGGAAATGCAAATTGTGAGGAGGGCACATAGAGGCTGAAAAGCGATACTGGGCGAGACTCTCCGATTTCATCCTTACCCGTCCCAATGCCAGCAAGAATGAAGAACTTGGCACTCAGCCAAAGCTCCATTCACTGTAGCAATAGATTGGTTATGCAAATGAACAACATTGTGGCAGATGGATTATAGTGTGGGGACATGTGCGGTTATTCAACTTGGTGGCAATAGAAAAGCAGAATATTTTATAAAAGATATGAAACTTGTAAATGTTCAGAAAAACTTGGGTGTACTCATACAGGGAACACAGGAAGTTGGCATGCTGGACAACAAGCGATTATGAAAGTAAATTGCACATTGGCCCAATTTGCAAGGAAATGGGAGTACAAGAATAAAGAAATCCTATTACAATTATAAGGGGCTGTGATACTGTGTGCAACTTCGCTCTCCATATCTAAGGAAGGAGGTACTTGCATTGGAGGTGGTAGAGCAAATGTTTCCTCGCTTGGACTCTGGGATGCGAAGAATGAATACAATTGTGAAAAGATGAGTAAATTGGGATATATTCTCTGGAGTTTAGAATTTTGAGATGCAATGTCCTTGATTCACCATTCATACGGGGCTTGACAAGGTAGAAACTGAGAGATTGCTTCCCCTGGCTGGGGAATCGAGAACAAGGGGCACTGTTTCAGGACAAGAGGCCAATCATTTAGGGGCAAGATCAGGAGAAATTGATTCACTCAAAGGATTGTGAATCTTTGGAATTCTCTACCCCAGAGGATTGTGGATGCACCATCATTGAATATGTTTAAGGCTGAGATAGACAGGTCTTTGATCTCTCAGGGAACCGGGGATACATGGAGTAGGCAGAAAGTGGAGTTGATGTCCAAGGTCAGCCATGATTGTACTGAATGGCCAAGCAGGCTCGACAGGCCATCTGGTCTACTCCTGTTCCGATATCTCAAGTTCTTATGCAGAAGTTTCCCTTGAGTTCCATATTGGATTCATTGGTGACAATTCCATATCTGTCATTCATTTTCCCATTCATCCATTTGTCAACTTTTCTTCCTAAGTCAGAAAGAATTTAAGAAGATTTTGCTTTAAGGTAAGGGTCTAGAAGGGGCCCAAATCAAGTTGCAACTTGCAGCTGGCTCAGCTTGGAATTGGTGAATGCATTTTCTGTAGATATTTTCATAGAATAGAATCATAGAATCCTACAGTGCAGTACAGTGCATTTGGCCCATCAAGTCTGCACTAACCACAATCCCACCCAGGCCCTATCCCCATAACCCCATGCATTTACCCTAGCTAGTCCCCCTGGCTCTAAGGGGCAATTTAGCATGGCCAATATACCTAACCTGCACATCTTTGGAATTTGGGAGGAAACCGGAGCACCCGGAGGAAACCCATGCAGACACAGAGAGAATGTGCAAACTCCACACAGACAGTGACCCAAGCTGGGAGTCGAACCCGGGTCCCTGGTGCTGTGAGGCAGCAGTGCTAACCACTGTGCCACCGTGCTACCCATATATTTTAAATCTGAACAGTACACAGTTTCAACCCTAGCTCACCTGGGCATTTAATTCTGTTGGGCAGAATATTTTCCTGTGAGACTTAGTGTGGAGTCACTGATCTACTGCTTATAATTTGGTAGATGCATGCAAATAGAAATTGTGAATATTTTGAGACAGACTGGCTTTGTTAGGTGTCTATCAAATTAAAAAAAGTTTATTTATTAGCCACAAGTAATGCTTACATTAACATTGCAATGAAGTTATTGTGAAATTCCCCTAGTCACCACACTCCGGCGCCCGTTTGGGTCAATGCACCTAACCAGCACCTCTTTCAGACTGTGGTAGGAAACCAGAGCAAACACAGGCAGACACAGGGAGAACATGCAGATTCCACACAGACAGTCACCCAAGCTGGGAATTGAACCCGGGTCCCTGGTGCTGTGAGGTAGCAGTGCTAACCACTGTGCCACCATGCCACAAGCAAAGAGAGTTCCACTCCGAGTGAGAAGTGGGATCAGTCAAATTGGCTTCAGCCACTGCACTGTTGTGAAAAGAAATAGCAAATATCACCGGGCTTTATTTTTTGGCCTACGGGCAATTTTGTAATTTTAGAAGCCTACTTTGTCCAGGTTCAGTTTCTATTGATGATAAAAGGAACCAGACAATCTCATTTAAGCTCTTGCATCTTGCAGCTGTATTTCTATATTTTCCTTGAAAGCTGAAAGATGTTTTATTCGTTTAACATTTTGAAACTGCTTAAGAAGCAGTCAGAATAAGCTCAGGTTTAATTGTGGTCCTCGTTTTCTCTCGATAGGGAATGCCAAAATGTGAATGTAGACCTCTGCTCCGATATTGTGGTCGTGCATGTGCAGCCAACCCTATTTGAGTTATACCAGTCGTCAGCTTTGAAAAGCACATGAGGGGAATGGGAATGGAAGGATATGCCAAAACGGTTGGGTGGCATGGTGGCACAGTGGTTAGCATTGCTGCCTCACAGCGCTAGGGACCGGGTTCGATTCCTAACTTGGGCCACTATCTGTGTGCACGTTCTCCCCGTGTCTGTGAAGGTTTCCTCCGGGTGCTCTTGTTTCCTCCCACACTCCGAAAAACGTGCTGGTTAGGTGCATTGGCCATGCTAAAATCTCCCTCAGTGTACCCGAACAGGTGCCGGAGTGTGGCGACTAGGGGACTTTCACAGTACCTTTGTTGCAGTGTTCGTGTAAGCCTACTTGTGACACTAATACTTAAACTTAAAATGGTTAAATGAAGAGACATGGGGTAGGCATCAGGTGCTGTGAATTTCCGTACTGTGAATTCTATGTAATTCTATGTAATCTGAATTGAACTCCCCTCAAAAAGTCCTTACTGACCAACTGACTACATTTATTTTTCTGTGCCACAGTGAATTTTGGAATGAAAACCTGATTTTCTCTACTTCGATATGATACGTCTCATGAATAAAGTCAGTTAGAATATCATTGGGAGCAATAATTGAGGAAATCCCACAGAAATGATGACAGTACGCAAGTGTAACCCGCAATGAGAGGTGCAGAAGGAACACTATGCATCCTCGGAGAACATTGTACGCACATAACTCCTGCCTGCATGTGTAATAGCTGATCTAAACCATTAAAAAATCATCATTTGAAACGCAAATCAACCTGGACTCTGCAGAGAGACAGTGAATATTGCCAAGGTGCAGCTTTGTAGAAGTTAACAGCTTCCACTGTGCATCTGACGTGATTGCTGCATTCCAGATTCTGATGTCTTTATTCCTGTCACGTTTACAGGCAACTTATAACGGATAAAGCAATTGTAAAGTTGCCTTTAAGATGATTACATATTATTTTAATAAAGTGACATCAAGACCAACAACTAGCATCAGAAGTACAGAAGCATGATTCGTTAGGGGGGTAACGTTTTTCAAGCTTATTATGACCCGCGTTATAGTCTTAATGAAATGTTTAATACGCTGATGTTGCAGGTCCTGTGAGGTAATTCTCAAATCACAATATCTTACCAGATAGGAATGAGTGAAGATCCTTTCACATCTCCTGATTGGAACATTCTATTTCAGGGAAGACACCTTATTTTATGTATTTATTTATTATTTATTAGCCATAAGTAAAGCTTACATTACGCTGCAATGTAGTTACTGTGAAATTCCCAAACAATTACATGAGGGAGGAAGGAATAGAATATAATTTTTGCTGTGGTTTTTTAAAAAATTCAGTTATGGGACATGGGCGTCGTTGGCTGGGCCAGCATTTATTGCCCTTCCCTACTTGTCCTTGGAGGGCAGTTGAGAGTCAACCACATTGCTGTGGCTCTGGAGTCACATGTAGGCCAGGTCAGGTAAGGACAACAGATTTCTTTCCCTAAAGGATATTAGTGTACCAGATGGGTTTTTCCGACAATCGGCAATGGTTTCATGGTCATCAGTCGATTCTTAGGGCGGCACGGTAGCACAGTGGTTAGCACTGCTGCTTCACAGCTCCAGGGTCCCGGGTTCGATTCCCGGCTCGGGTCACTGTCTGTGTGGAGTTTGCACATTCTCCTCGTGTCTGTGTGGGTTTCCTCCGGGTGCTCCGGTTTCCTCCCACAGTCCAAAGATGTGCGGGTTAGGTTGATTGGCCAGGTTAAAAAATTGCCCCTTAGAGTCCTGGGATGTGTAGGTTAGAGGGATTAGCGGGTAAAATATGTGGGGGTAGGGCCTGGGTGAGATTGTGGTCGGTGCAGACTCGATGGGCCGAATGGCCTCCTTCTGCACTGTCGGGTTTCTATGATTTCTTAATTCTGGATAATAAAATAATGAAATAAATAATATAATAATGAACTAAAGTAGGAGCAGCCTTGGATGGAGCATGAGCATTGGCAAAGACCAGTTGGTCCCTTCCTATGCTGTAAAGTTATTCCATGAAGATTAACATTTAATGGGATTAATTCTCAATTATCGATCACCCTGTTTTGAGGCATCGTTCAGTTGGAACAGCAGCTGGCTTTTGAGTGCCAAAAGTTAATTGGGTGCAATTTTATCGATAAGCCTGTAAATAGGTGCCCACCATTCCTGCCTACAACATTTGTAATTAAGACCCCCTGCCAGTTACCAGACCCCATTTGCAATTCTCAGGAGCAGATGGGCAAACCAACCAGTGGCTGTAATCTGTTCATTTGTGCCAGCGGCGAGCTGCTTCCAGAGCATTCATGTACATTATTTTTCAGAGAATTACCATTGAAGCATAAGCAGGAATGTTTTATCTAGTCCTACAAAAATAAACTGTGGCTTGCTGCTTACCAAAGAGAATCCCCTTGGTCTCCACCTCCAACAATTGTCCTTTAGGGAAGGAAATCTGCCGTCCTTACTTGGTCTGGCCTACATGTGACTCCAGATCCACAGCAATGTGGTTGACTTTCAACTGCCCTCGGGCAACTAGGGATGGGCAATAAATGCTGGCCCAGCCAGTAACACCCATGTCCCACAAATGAATTTAAAAAAAACTTATCTCCTAGTGTTGACTTCGGAAGGGGAATTGGATGGAGGTTTAGAGGATTTTTAAAGTTATTTTTAGGATAGGAATATAGGAGCATAGTAGCAGGAGTGGCGATCCAACCCATCGAGCCCGTTACAACATTCAATACAATTATGGCTTATCATGCTACTTCAATACCTCTTTACCACACTATCCCTATATCCCTTTAAGTCACTAGTAATTAGAAATCTGTTAAGCTCTGCTGGGGTAGAGAATTCCAAAGATTCAAAACCATCTGATTTATCAGAGAAAGATCATTTTTTTTCTCTTCAGTCGAGGAGTCAAGAGCAAGGAAACATAACAACCGCCATTTTCTGGCCACTTTGCACCTGGCACATATCGCACTGGGGTAGCTGTGCATCTGGAGAATCACAGGTGAGGGTCTAGCCCAGTGAAGTTGGGAACCAGATTTGCATATTGAATCGAGCATTCAAAGATGCCTAGTCCATCTGAGGCCGGATTCTCCCTGTTCCTGGGATTCTCCGACCTTCTGGGCACTGGTCTGCACAAACAGAGATGTTCCTTTGGAGAGATGGGCTGAATGGCCTCCTTCTGCCCTGTCGGGAATCTTTGGTTCTAAAGATACACTCTGGGAAATTACAGCAAGAGGAAAGCAAACAACCAATGAGAGCACCTTCGATTTGGAGTAGTTAAAGAAAAAATGATGTCTCTTTAATAGTATTCAATAAGCCACCACAGTTCATATTTCATATTAATTTAAACTTCAGTTACAATCCTCAGAGACCTCACATCTTAGCAGACTGAGGAAATCTTCTGCAGAGCTAATGATTTTCTTTTTCCGATTCTGCATAACAAACGGCTATGATACATGGTTGCTTTTCATGTTTCCTAAACAGGAAAAAAAAAGGACTGAAAATCTGTTATGGATAAATAAAAGCTTCATCTCAAACCAAAGCACAATTGCTTGTGCCCACACCAGGTGGTGCTGCTGTACCTATTAGATATCCATAAAACAGCAGAAACAGATATTGTGTCTATTATTCCATCAAGCTTGAAGGTTTTATTTTAAAAGAAAAATGGAATTTATATTGCAAGCCTTTACTTGTTTACTGGCAATGAAAATAGGCATAATGTTTGCAAGCTCAGAATCTATCCGAAATGCCTTTACCTCTTCATCATCATAGAACCCCTACAGTGCAGAAGGAGACCGTTTGGCCCATCGGGTCTGCATCGAATCTCTGACAGAGTATCTTACACAGGCCTTCACCCCCACCATATCTCTGTAACCCCACACACTTACCATGGATAATCCATCTAACCTACACATCTCTGGACACTAAGGATGAATTTAGCATGGCCAACCCAGCTAACCTACATATCTTTGGACACTAAGGGGCAATTTAGCATGGCCAACCCAGCTAACCTACATATCTTTGGACACTAAGGGGCAATTTAGCATGGAAAATCCACCTAACCAACACATCTCTGGACACTAAGGATGAATTTAGTATGGCCAACCCAGCTAACCTACATATCTTTGGACACTAAGGGGCAATTTAGCATGGAAAATCCACCTAACCTACACATCTCTGGACACTAAGGATGAATTTAGCATGGCCAACCCAGCTAACCTACACATCTTTGGACACTAAGGGGCAATTTAGCATGGCCAATCCAGCTAACCTACACATTTTTGGACACTAAAGGGCAGTTTAGCATGGACAATCCAGCTAAAATACACATTTTTGGACACTAAGGGACAATTTAGCCTGGCCAATCCAGCTAATCTGCATATCTTTGGAGACTAAGGGGCAGGCAATGTAACATGGCCAATCCATCCTAACCTGCAGATCTTTGGACACTAAGGAGCAATTTAGCATGGCCAATCCACCTAACCTGTACATCTTTGGACTGTGGGAGGAAACCAGAGCACCTGGAGGAAAGACATGCTGACACGAGGCAAACATGCAATCTCCACACAGTCACCCAAGACCATAATTGAATCTGGGTCCCTGGTGTTGTGACGCAGCAGTGCTAACCACTGTGCCACCATGCCGCCCGGTTATACAATTGAATATTTATTAATTATTATTTTTGATCTAGTTAATCAAGATCTAGGTGTTATGAGTTACCTCTGGGGACAGTACCTGTCAATTTGTATAGGCTGCCTGAGAATACAAAGGCATTAAGAGAAGATGGCAGCAAATTAGTTTCAGAACGCATGGACCCTATTTAAGTAGGCAAACTCACTCAAACAAATAGTTCTTCCATGTTGTAAGCAGTTAATTTATGGGTGCATGTCGTATTTTTTTTTCCCAGTTTCCTGATTATTTTTGATGGATCCCTTGGAACCATCTTACATATCCCGAAAGGAGTCCTGGAATCACAGTCGAGGATCCCTGTCTCGTAATCCCTCAGTCCTACGCTTAAGAATGGACAAGATCAAAAATCAAGTCTACTTGATTCATGCATCATAAATGAAGATCAATAGTCATAATGTTTTATCATTCATTTTATGTCAAGTATCAGTAAAGATCGCTCCAGCTTTCAACTTGAAATATAAATGTGGATTCAAAGCCAGATCTTTCCACATGGAGAGGAGATCAAAACCAGGAGCCATAAATATAAGATAGTCACCAATAAGTCCAACAGGCAGTACATAAGGAGTGTCTTTACCTCTTCAGAGAGTTGGAAGGCTGTGGAATTTGCAACCACAAGGAGGGTTTGGGGTGAATGACATGGATGCATTCGCAGGGAGCTGGGTAAATATCAAAAGGAGGAAAAAACAGAATGGTAGGCTGCAGACAGATGGGGATGTGTGTGAGTGTGTGTGTGAGTGTGTGTGTGTGTATGTGTGTGAGTGTGTGTGTGTGCGAGCATGTGTGTGAGTGTGTGTGTGTGCATGTATGTGTGTGAGTGTGTGTGTGTGTGAGTATGTGTGTGTGTGAGTGTGTGTGTGTGCATGTATGTGTGTGTGTGTGTGTGTGTGTGAGTTTGTGTGTGTGTGTGTGTGAGTTTGTGTGTTTGTGTGTGAGTGTGTGTGTGTGCTTGTGTGTGTATTTGTGTATGTGTGTGTGTGACAGTGTGAGTGTGAGTGTATGTGTGTATTTGTGAGTGTGTGTGTGTGTGTGTTTGTGTGTGTGTGACAGTGTGTGTGTTTGTATGTGAGTGAGTGTGTGTGTGTGTGCATGTATGTGTGTGTGTGCATGTATGTGAGTGTGTGTATGTGTGAGTGTGTGAGTGTGTATGTGTGTCAGTGTGTGTGTGTGTATGTGTGTGAGTGTGTGTTTGTGTGTGAGTCCGTGTGCGTGTGTGCGAGTATGTGTGAGTGTGTGTGTGCATGTATGTGTGAGTGTGTGTGTGTGCATGTATGTGTGTGAGTGTGTGTGTGAGTTTGTGTGTGTGTGTGTGTGTGCATGTGTATGAGTGTGTGTTTGTGTGTGACTGTG